>NW_027442593.1:0-97085 GCF_048569485.1 Anomaloglossus baeobatrachus
TTATCTTGCAATCCCGAGATAATCGTCTCCATGCTCCAAATCCATTTTAAAGCCATTTTTAAGGCATTTTGCGCATACATGAAATGAACACATTTTTCTCCAAAACTATAACACATGCAAGCTTGTCCTGTTTGGTGGAGATGATATTTAATAAAATAAGTAGAAATCCACTAAAAGTTTTGTTTGGTTATCTTGCAATCCCGAGATAATCGTCTCCATGCTCCAAATCCATTTTAAAGCCATTTTTAAGGCATTTCGCGCATACATGAAATGAACACATTTTTCTCCAAAACTATAACAGATGCAAGCTTGTCCTGTTTGGTGGAGATGATATTTAATAAAATAAGTAGAAATCCACTAAAAGTTTTGTTTGGTTATCTTGCAATCCCGAGATAATCGTCTCCATGCTCCAAATCCATTTTAAAGCCATTTTTAAGGCATTTCGCGCATACATGAAATGAACACATTTTTCTCCAAAACTATAACAGATGCAAGCTTGTCCTGTTTGGTGGAGATGATATTTAATAAAATAAGTAGAAATCCACTAAAAGTTTTGTTTGGTTATCTTGCAATCCCGAGATAATCGTCTCCATGCTCCAAATCCATTTTAAAGCCATTTTTAAGGCATTTCGCGCATACATGAAATGAACACATTTTTCTCCAAAACTATAACAGATGCAAGCTTGTCCTGTTTGGTGGAGATGATATTTAATAAAATAAGTAGAAATCCACTAAAAGTTTTGTTTGGTTATCTTGCAATCCCGAGATAATCGTCTCCATGCTCCAAATCCATTTTAAAGCCATTTTTAAGGCATTTCGCGCATACATGAAATGAACACATTTTTCTCCAAAACTATAACAGATGCAAGCTTGTCCTGTTTGGTGGAGATGATATTTAATAAAATAAGTAGAAATCCACTAAAAGTTTTGTTTGGTTATCTTGCAATCCCGAGATAATCGTCTCCATGCTCCAAATCCATTTTAAAGCCATTTTTAAGGCATTTCGCGCATACATGAAATGAACACATTTTTCTCCAAAACTATAACAGATGCAAGCTTGTCCTGTTTGGTGGAGATGATATTTAATAAAATAAGTAGAAATCCACTAAAAGTTTTGTTTGGTTATCTTGCAATCCCGAGATAATCGTCTCCATGCTCCAAATCCATTTTAAAGCCATTTTTAAGGCATTTCGCGCATACATGAAATGAACACATTTTTCTCCAAAACTATAACAGATGCAAGCTTGTCCTGTTTGGTGGAGATGATATTTAATAAAATAAGTAGAAATCCACTAAAAGTTTTGTTTGGTTATCTTGCAATCCCGAGATAATCGTCTCCATGCTCCAAATCCATTTTAAAGCCATTTTTAAGGCATTTCGCGCATACATGAAATGAACACATTTTTCTCCAAAACTATAACAGATGCAAGCTTGTCCTGTTTGGTGGAGATGATATTTAATAAAATAAGTAGAAATCCACTAAAAGTTTTGTTTGGTTATATTGCAATCCCGAGATAATCGTCTCCATGCTCCAAATCCATTTTAAAGCCATTTTTAAGGCATTTCGCGCATACATGAAATGAACACATTTTTCTCCAAAACTATAACAGATGCAAGCTTGTCCTGTTTGGTGGAGATGATATTTAATAAAATAAGTAGAAATCCACTAAAAGTTTTGTTTGGTTATCTTGCAATCCCGAGATAATCGTCTCCATGCTCCAAATCCATTTTAAAGCCATTTTTAAGGCATTTCGCGCATACATGAAATGAACACATTTTTCTCCAAAACTATAACAGATGCAAGCTTGTCCTGTTTGGTGGAGATGATATTTAATAAAATAAGTAGAAATCCACTATAAGTTTTGTTTGGTTATCTTGCAATCCCGAGATAATCGTCTCCATGCTCCAAATCCATTTTAAAGCCATTTTTAAGGCATTTCGCGCATACATGAAATGAACACATTTTTCTCCAAAACTTTAACAGATGCAAGCTTGTCCTGTTTGGTGGAGATGATATTTAATAAAATAAGTAGAAATCCACTAAAAGTTTTGTTTGGTTATCTTGCAATCCCGAGATAATCGTCTCCATGCTCCAAATCCATTTTAAAGCCATTTTTAAGGCATTTCGCGCATACATGAAATGAACACATTTTTCTCCAAAACTATAACAGATGCAAGCTTGTCCTGTTTGGTGGAGATGATATTTAATAAAATAAGTAGAAATCCACTAAAAGTTTTGTTTGGTTATCTTGCAATCCCGAGATAATCGTCTCCATGCTCCAAATCCATTTTAAAGCCATTTTTAAGGCATTTCGCGCATACATGAAATGAACACATTTTTCTCCAAAACTATAACAGATGCAAGCTTGTCCTGTTTGGTGGAGATGATATTTAATAAAATAAGTAGAAATCCACTAAAAGTTTTGTTTGGTTATCTTGCAATCCCGAGATAATCGTCTCCATGCTCCAAATCCATTTTAAAGCCATTTTTAAGGCATTTTGCGCATACATGAAATGAACACATTTTTCTCCAAAACTATAACACATGCAAGCTTGTCCTGTTTGGTGGAGATGATATTTAATAAAATAAGTAGAAATCCACTAAAAGTTTTGTTTGGTTATCTTGCAATCCCGAGATAATCGTCTCCATGCTCCAAATCCATTTTAAAGCCATTTTTAAGGCATTTCGCGCATACATGAAATGAACACATTTTTCTCCAAAACTATAACAGATGCAAGCTTGTCCTGTTTGGTGGAGATGATATTTAATAAAATAAGTAGAAATCCACTAAAAGTTTTGTTTGGTTATCTTGCAATCCCGAGATAATCGTCTCCATGCTCCAAATCCATTTTAAAGCCATTTTTAAGGCATTTCGCGCATACATGAAATGAACACATTTTTCTCCAAAACTATAACAGATGCAAGCTTGTCCTGTTTGGTGGAGATGATATTTAATAAAATAAGTAGAAATCCACTAAAAGTTTTGTTTGGTTATATTGCAATCCCGAGATAATCGTCTCCATGCTCCAAATCCATTTTAAAGCCATTTTTAAGGCATTTCGCGCATACATGAAATGAACACATTTTTCTCCAAAACTATAACAGATGCAAGCTTGTCCTGTTTGGTGGAGATGATATTTAATAAAATAAGTAGAAATCCACTAAAAGTTTTGTTTGGTTATCTTGCAATCCCGAGATAATCGTCTCCATGCTCCAAATCCATTTTAAAGCCATTTTTAAGGCATTTCGCGCATACATGAAATGAACACATTTTTCTGCAAAACTATAACAGATGCAAGCTTGTCCTGTTTGGTGGAGATGATATTTAATAAAATAAGTAGAAATCCACTAAAAGTTTTGTTTGGTTATCTTGCAATCCCGAGATAATCGTCTCCATGCTCCAAATCCATTTTAAAGCCATTTTTAAGGCATTTCGCGCATACATGAAATGAACACATTTTTCTCCAAAACTTTAACAGATGCAAGCTTGTCCTGTTTGGTGGAGATGATATTTAATAAAATAAGTAGAAATCCACTAAAAGTTTTGTTTGGTTATCTTGCAATCCCGAGATAATCGTCTCCATGCTCCAAATCCATTTTAAAGCCATTTTTAAGGCATTTCGCGCATACATGAAATGAACACATTTTTCTCCAAAACTATAACAGATGCAAGCTTGTCCTGTTTGGTGGAGATGATATTTAATAAAATAAGTAGAAATCCACTAAAAGTTTTGTTTGGTTATCTTGCAATCCCGAGATAATCGTCTCCATGCTCCAAATCCATTTTAAAGCCATTTTTAAGGCATTTCGCGCATACATGAAATGAACACATTTTTCTCCAAAACTATAACAGATGCAAGCTTGTCCTGTTTGGTGGAGATGATATTTAATAAAATAAGTAGAAATCCACTAAAAGTTTTGTTTGGTTATCTTGCAATCCCGAGATAATCGTCTCCATGCTCCAAATCCATTTTAAAGCCATTTTTAAGGCATTTCGCGCATACATGAAATGAACACATTTTTCTCCAAAACTATAACAGATGCAAGCTTGTCCTGTTTGGTGGAGATAATATTTAATAAAATAAGTAGAAATCTACTAAAAGTTTCGTTTGTTTATATTGCCATCCTGAGATAATCGTCTCCATGCTCCAAATCCATTTTAAAGCCATTTTTAAGGCATTTCGCGCATACATGAAATGAACACATTTTTCTCCAAAACTATAACAGATGCAAGCTTGTCCTGTTTGGTGGAGATAATATTTAATAAAATAAGTAGAAATCTACTAAAAGTTTCGTTTGTTTATATTGCCATCCTGAGATAATCGTCTCCATGCTCCAAATCCATTTTAAAGCCATTTTTAAGGCATTTCGTGCATACATGAAATGAACACATTTTTCTTCAAAACTATAACAGATGCAAGCTTGTCCTGTTTGGTGGAGATGATATTTAATAAAATAAGTAGAAATCCACTAAAAGTTTTGTTTGGTTATCTTGCAATCCCGAGATAATCGTCTCCATGCTCCAAATCCATTTTAAAGCCATTTTTAAGGCATTTCGCGCATACATGAAATGAACACATTTTTCTCCAAAACTATAACAGATGCAAGCTTGTCCTGTTTGGTGGAGATGATATTTAATAAAATAAGTAGAAATCCACTAAAAGTTTTGTTTGGTTATCTTGCAATCCCGAGATAATCGTCTCCATGCTCCAAATCCATTTTAAAGCCATTTTTAAGGCATTTCGCGCATACATGAAATGAACACATTTTTCTCCAAAACTATAACAGATGCAAGCTTGTCCTGTTTGGTGGAGATGATATTTAATAAAATAAGTAGAAATCCACTAAAAGTTTTGTTTGGTTATATTGCAATCCCGAGATAATCGTCTCCATGCTCCAAATCCATTTTAAAGCCATTTTTAAGGCATTTCGCGCATACATGAAATGAACACATTTTTCTCCAAAACTATAACAGATGCAAGCTTGTCCTGTTTGGTGGAGATGATATTTAATAAAATAAGTAGAAATCCACTAAAAGTT
The DNA here is from genome assembly GCF_048569485.1 of Anomaloglossus baeobatrachus. Lineage (NCBI taxonomy): Eukaryota > Metazoa > Chordata > Amphibia > Anura > Aromobatidae > Anomaloglossus > Anomaloglossus baeobatrachus. The sequence goes on from NW_027442593.1 coordinate 5,042, forward strand.
TTGTTTGGTTATCTTGCAATCCCGAGATAATCGTCTCCATGCTCCAAATCCATTTTAAAGCCATTTTTAAGGCATTTCGCGCATACATGAAATGAACACATTTTTCTCCAAAACTATAACAGATGCAAGCTTGTCCTGTTTGGTGGAGATGATATTTAATAAAATAAGTAGAAATCCACTAAAAGTTTTGTTTGGTTATCTTGCAATCCCGAGATAATCGTCTCCATGCTCCAAATCCATTTTAAAGCCATTTTTAAGGCATTTCGCGCATACATGAAATGAACACATTTTTCTCCAAAACTATAACAGATGCAAGCTTGTCCTGTTTGGTGGAGATGATATTTAATAAAATAAGTAGAAATCCACTAAAAGTTTTGTTTGGTTATCTTGCAATCCCGAGATAATCGTCTCCATGCTCCAAATCCATTTTAAAGCCATTTTTAAGGCATTTCGCGCATACATGAAATGAACACATTTTTCTCCAAAACTATAACAGATGCAAGCTTGTCCTGTTTGGTGGAGATGATATTTAATAAAATAAGTAGAAATCCACTAAAAGTTTTGTTTGGTTATCTTGCAATCCCGAGATAATCGTCTCCATGCTCCAAATCCATTTTAAAGCCATTTTTAAGGCATTTCGCGCATACATGAAATGAACACATTTTTCTCCAAAACTATAACAGATGCAAGCTTGTCCTGTTTGGTGGAGATGATATTTAATAAAATAAGTAGAAATCCACTAAAAGTTTTGTTTGGTTATATTGCAATCCCGAGATAATCGTCTCCATGCTCCAAATCCATTTTAAAGCCATTTTTAAGGCATTTTGCGCATACATGAAATGAACACATTTTTCTCCAAAACTATAACACATGCAAGCTTGTCCTGTTTGGTGGAGATGATATTTAATAAAATAAGTAGAAATCCACTAAAAGTTTTGTTTGGTTATCTTGCAATCCCGAGATAATCGTCTCCATGCTCCAAATCCATTTTAAAGCCATTTTTAAGGCATTTCGCGCATACATGAAATGAACACATTTTTCTCCAAAACTATAACAGATGCAAGCTTGTCCTGTTTGGTGGAGATGATATTTAATAAAATAAGTAGAAATCCACTAAAAGTTTTGTTTGGTTATGTTGCAATCCCGAGATAATCGTCTCCATGCTCCAAATCCATTTTAAAGCCATTTTTAAGGCATTTCGCGCATACATGAAATGAACACATTTTTCTCCAAAACTATAACAGATGCAAGCTTGTCCTGTTTGGTGGAGATGATATTTAATAAAATAAGTAGAAATCCACTAAAAGTTTTGTTTGGTTATATTGCAATCCCGAGATAATCGTCTCCATGCTCCAAATCCATTTTAAAGCCATTTTTAAGGCATTTCGCGCATACATGAAATGAACACATTTTTCTCCAAAACTATAACAGATGCAAGCTTGTCCTGTTTGGTGGAGATGATATTTAATAAAATAAGTAGAAATCCACTAAAAGTTTTGTTTGGTTATCTTGCAATCCCGAGATAATCGTCTCCATGCTCCAAATCCATTTTAAAGCCATTTTTAAGGCATTTCGCGCATACATGAAATGAACACATTTTTCTCCAAAACTATAACAGATGCAAGCTTGTCCTGTTTGGTGGAGATGATATTTAATAAAATAAGTAGAAATCCACTAAAAGTTTTGTTTGGTTATCTTGCAATCCCGAGATAATCGTCTCCATGCTCCAAATCCATTTTAAAGCCATTTTTAAGGCATTTCGCGCATACATGAAATGAACACATTTTTCTCCAAAACTTTAACAGATGCAAGCTTGTCCTGTTTGGTGGAGATGATATTTAATAAAATAAGTAGAAATCCACTAAAAGTTTTGTTTGGTTATCTTGCAATCCCGAGATAATCGTCTCCATGCTCCAAATCCATTTTAAAGCCATTTTTAAGGCATTTCGCGCATACATGAAATGAACACATTTTTCTCCAAAACTATAACAGATGCAAGCTTGTCCTGTTTGGTGGAGATGATATTTAATAAAATAAGTAGAAATCCACTAAAAGTTTTGTTTGGTTATCTTGCAATCCCGAGATAATCGTCTCCATGCTCCAAATCCATTTTAAAGCCATTTTTAAGGCATTTCGCGCATACATGAAATGAACACATTTTTCTCCAAAACTATAACAGATGCAAGCTTGTCCTGTTTGGTGGAGATAATATTTAATAAAATAAGTAGAAATCTACTAAAAGTTTCGTTTGTTTATATTGCCATCCTGAGATAATCGTCTCCATGCTCCAAATCCATTTTAAAGCCATTTTTAAGGCATTTCGCGCATACATGAAATGAACACATTTTTCTCCAAAACTATAACAGATGCAAGCTTGTCCTGTTTGGTGGAGATAATATTTAATAAAATAAGTAGAAATCTACTAAAAGTTTCGTTTGTTTATATTGCCATCCTGAGATAATCGTCTCCATGCTCCAAATTCATTTTAAAGCCATTTTTAAGGCATTTCGTGCATACATGAAATGAACACATTTTTCTTCAAAACTATAACAGATGCAAGCTTGTCCTGTTTGGTGGAGATGATATTTAATAAAATAAGTAGAAATCCACTAAAAGTTTTGTTTGGTTATCTTGCAATCCCGAGATAATCGTCTCCATGCTCCAAATCCATTTTAAAGCCATTTTTAAGGCATTTCGCGCATACATGAAATGAACACATTTTTCTCCAAAACTATAACAGATGCAAGCTTGTCCTGTTTGGTGGAGATGATATTTAATAAAATAAGTAGAAATCCACTAAAAGTTTTGTTTGGTTATCTTGCAATCCCGAGATAATCGTCTCCATGCTCCAAATCCATTTTAAAGCCATTTTTAAGGCATTTCGCGCATACATGAAATGAACACATTTTTCTCCAAAACTAAAACAGATGCAAGCTTGTCCTGTTTGGTGGAGATGATATTTAATAAAATAAGTAGAAATCCACTAAAAGTTTTGTTTGGTTATATTGCAATCCCGAGATAATCGTCTCCATGCTCCAAATCCATTTTAAAGCCATTTTTAAGGCATTTCGCGCATACATGAAATGAACACATTTTTCTCCAAAACTATAACAGATGCAAGCTTGTCCTGTTTGGTGGAGATGATATTTAATAAAATAAGTAGAAATCCACTAAAAGTTTTGTTTGGTTATCTTGCAATCCCGAGATAATCGTCTCCATGCTCCAAATCCATTTTAAAGCCATTTTTAAGGCATTTCGCGCATACATGAAATGAACACATTTTTCTCCAAAACTATAACAGATGCAAGCTTGTCCTGTTTGGTGGAGATGATATTTAATAAAATAAGTAGAAATCCACTAAAAGTTTTGTTTGGTTATCTTGCAATCCCGAGATAATCGTCTCCATGCTCCAAATCCATTTTAAAGCCATTTTTAAGGCATTTCGCGCATACATGAAATGAACACATTTTTCTCCAAAACTATAACAGATGCAAGCTTGTCCTGTTTGGTGGAGATGATATTTAATAAAATAAGTAGAAATCCACTAAAAGTTTTGTTTGGTTATCTTGCAATCCCGAGATAATCGTCTCCATGCTCCAAATCCATTTTAAAGCCATTTTTAAGGCATTTCGCGCATACATGAAATGAACACATTTTTCTCCAAAACTATAACAGATGCAAGCTTGTCCTGTTTGGTGGAGATGATATTTAATAAAATAAGTAGAAATCCACTAAAAGTTTTGTTTGGTTATATTGCAATCCCGAGATAATCGTCTCCATGCTCCAAATCCATGTTAAAGCCATTTTTAAGGCATTTCGCGCATACATGAAATGAACACATTTTTCTCCAAAACTATAACAGATGCAAGCTTGTCCTGTTTGGTGGAGATGATATTTAATAAAATAAGTAGAAATCCACTAAAAGTTTTGTTTGGTTATCTTGCAATCCCGAGATAATCGTCTCCATGCTCCAAATCCATTTTAAAGCCATTTTTAAGGCATTTCGCGCATACATGAAATGAACACATTTTTCTCCAAAACTATAACAGATGCAAGCTTGTCCTGTTTGGTGGAGATGATATTTAATAAAATAAGTAGAAATCCACTAAAAGTTTTGTTTGGTTATCTTGCAATCCCGAGATAATCGTCTCCATGCTCCAAATCCATTTTAAAGCCATTTTTAAGGCATTTCGCGCATACATGAAATGAACACATTTTTCTCCAAAACTATAACAGATGCAAGCTTGTCCTGTTTGGTGGAGATGATATTTAATAAAATAAGTAGAAATCCACTAAAAGTTTTGTTTGGTTATATTGCAATCCCGAGATAATCGTCTCCATGCTCCAAATCCATGTTAAAGCCATTTTTAAGGCATTTCGCGCATACATGAAATGAACACATTTTTCTCCAAAACTATAACAGATGCAAGCTTGTCCTGTTTGGTGGAGATGATATTTAATAAAATAAGTAGAAATCCACTAAAAGTTTTGTTTGGTTATCTTGCAATCCCGAGATAATCGTCTCCATGCTCCAAATCCATTTTAAAGCCATTTTTAAGGCATTTCGCGCATACATGAAATGAACACATTTTTCTCCAAAACTATAACAGATGCAAGCTTGTCCTGTTTGGTGGAGATGATATTTAATAAAATAAGTAGAAATCCACTAAAAGTTTTGTTTGGTTATCTTGCAATCCCGAGATAATCGTCTCCATGCTCCAAATCCATTTTAAAGCCATTTTTAAGGCATTTCGCGCATACATGAAATGAACACATTTTTCTCCAAAACTATAACAGATGCAAGCTTGTCCTGTTTGGTGGAGATGATATTTAATAAAATAAGTAGAAATCCACTAAAAGTTTTGTTTGGTTATCTTGCAATCCCGAGATAATCGTCTCCATGCTCCATATCCATTTTAAAGCCATTTTTAAGGCATTTCGCGCATACATGAAATGAACACATTTTTCTCCAAAACTATAACAGATGCAAGCTTGTCCTGTTTGGTGGAGATGATATTTAATAAAATAAGTAGAAATCCACTAAAAGTTTTGTTTGGTTATCTTGCAATCCCGAGATAATCGTCTCCATGCTCCAAATCCATTTTAAAGCCATTTCAAAGGCATTTTGCGCATACATGAAATTAACACATTTTTCTCCAAAACTATAACACATGCAAGCTTGTCCTGTTTGGTGGAGATGATATTTAATAAAATAAGTAGAAATCCACTAAAAGTTTTGTTTGGTTATCTTGCAATCCCGAGATAATCGTCTCCATGCTCCAAATCCATTTTAAAGCCATTTTTAAGGCATTTCGCGCATACATGAAATGAACACATTTTTCTCCAAAACTATAACAGATGCAAGCTTGTCCTGTTTGGTGGAGATGATATTTAATAAAATAAGTAGAAATCCACTAAACGTTTTGTTTGGTTATCTTGCAATCCCGAGATAATCGTCTCCATGCTCCAAATCCATTTTAAAGCCATTTTTAAGGCATTTCGCGCATACATGAAATGAACACATTTTTCTCCAAAACTATAACAGATGCAAGCTTGTCCTGTTTGGTGGAGATGATATTTAATAAAATAAGTAGAAATCCACTAAAAGTTGTGTTTGGTTATCTTGCAATCCCGAGATAATCGTCTCCATGCTCTAAATCCATTTTAAAGCCATTTTTAAGGCATTTCGCGCATACATGAAATGAACACATTTTTCTCCAAAACTATAACAGATGCAAGCTTGTCCTGTTTGGTGGAGATGATATTTAATAAAATAAGTAGAAATCCACTAAAAGTTTTGTTTGGTTATCTTGCAATCCCGAGATAATCGTCTCCATGCTCCAAATCCATTTTAAAGCCATTTTTAAGGCATTTCGCGCATACATGAAATGAACACATTTTTCTCCAAAACTATAACAGATGCAAGCTTGTCCTGTTTGGTGGAGATAATATTTAATAAAATAAGTAGAAATCTACTAAAAGTTTCGTTTGTTTATATTGCCATCCTGAGATAATCGTCTCCATGCTCCAAATCCATTTTAAAGCCATTTTTAAGGCATTTCGCGCATACATGAAATGAACACATTTTTCTCCAAAACTATAACAGATGCAAGCTTGTCCTGTTTGGTGGAGATAATATTTAATAAAATAAGTAGAAATCTACTAAAAGTTTCGTTTGTTTATATTGCCATCCTGAGATAATCGTCTCCATGCTCCAAATCCATTTTAAAGCCATTTTTAAGGCATTTCGTGCATACATGAAATGAACACATTTTTCTTCAAAACTATAACAGATGCAAGCTTGTCCTGTTTGGTGGAGATGATATTTAATAAAATAAGTAGAAATCCACTAAAAGTTTTGTTTGGTTATCTTGCAATCCCGAGATAATCGTCTCCATGCTCCAAATCCATTTTAAAGCCATTTTTAAGGCATTTCGCGCATACATGAAATGAACACATTTTTCTCCAAAACTATAACAGATGCAAGCTTGTCCTGTTTGGTGGAGATGATATTTAATAAAATAAGTAGAAATCCACTAAAAGTTTTGTTTGGTTATCTTGCAATCCCGAGATAATCGTCTCCATGCTCCAAATCCATTTTAAAGCCATTTTTAAGGCATTTCGCGCATACATGAAATGAACACATTTTTCTCCAAAACTATAACAGATGCAAGCTTGTCCTGTTTGGTGGAGATGATATTTAATAAAATAAGTAGAAATCCACTAAAAGTTTTGTTTGGTTATATTGCAATCCCGAGATAATCGTCTCCATGCTCCAAATCCATTTTAAAGCCATTTTTAAGGCATTTCGCGCATACATGAAATGAACACATTTTTCTCCAAAACTATAACAGATGCAAGCTTGTCCTGTTTGGTGGAGATGATATTTAATAAAATAAGTAGAAATCCACTAAAAGTTTTGTTTGGTTATCTTGCAATCCCGAGATAATCGTCTCCATGCTCCAAATCCATTTTAAAGCCATTTTTAAGGCATTTCGCGCATACATGAAATGAACACATTTTTCTCCAAAACTATAACAGATGCAAGCTTGTCCTGTTTGGTGGAGATGATATTTAATAAAATAAGTAGAAATCCACTAAAAGTTTTGTTTGGTTATCTTGCAATCCCGAGATAATCGTCTCCATGCTCCAAATCCATTTTAAAGCCATTTTTAAGGCATTTCGCGCATACATGAAATGAACACATTTTTCTCCAAAACTATAACAGATGCAAGCTTGTCCTGTTTGGTGGAGATGATATTTAATAAAATAAGTAGAAATCCACTAAAAGTTTTGTTTGGTTATCTTGCAATCCCGAGATAATCGTCTCCATGCTCCAAATCCATTTTAAAGCCATTTTTAAGGCATTTCGCGCATACATGAAATGAACACATTTTTCTCCAAAACTATAACAGATGCAAGCTTGTCCTGTTTGGTGGAGATGATATTTAATAAAATAAGTAGAAATCCACTAAAAGTTTTGTTTGGTTATCTTGCAATCCCGAGATAATCGTCTCCATGCTCCATATCCATTTTAAAGCCATTTTTAAGGCATTTCGCGCATACATGAAATGAACACATTTTTCTCCAAAACTATAACAGATGCAAGCTTGTCCTGTTTGGTGGAGATGATATTTAATAAAATAAGTAGAAATCCACTAAAAGTTTTGTTTGGTTATCTTGCAATCCCGAGATAATCGTCTCCATGCTCCAAATCCATTTTAAAGCCATTTCAAAGGCATTTTGCGCATACATGAAATTAACACATTTTTCTCCAAAACTATAACACATGCAAGCTTGTCCTGTTTGGTGGAGATGATATTTAATAAAATAAGTAGAAATCCACTAAAAGTTTTGTTTGGTTATCTTGCAATCCCGAGATAATCGTCTCCATGCTCCAAATCCATTTTAAAGCCATTTTTAAGGCATTTCGCGCATACATGAAATGAACACATTTTTCTCCAAAACTATAACAGATGCAAGCTTGTCCTGTTTGGTGGAGATGATATTTAATAAAATAAGTAGAAATCCACTAAACGTTTTGTTTGGTTATCTTGCAATCCCGAGATAATCGTCTCCATGCTCCAAATCCATTTTAAAGCCATTTTTAAGGCATTTCGCGCATACATGAAATGAACACATTTTTCTCCAAAACTATAACAGATGCAAGCTTGTCCTGTTTGGTGGAGATGATATTTAATAAAATAAGTAGAAATCCACTAAAAGTTTTGTTTGGTTATCTTGCAATCCCGAGATAATCGTCTCCATGCTCCAAATCCATTTTAAAGCCATTTTTAAGGCATTTCGCGCATACATGAAATGAACACATTTTTCTCCAAAACTATAACAGATGCAAGCTTGTCCTGTTTGGTGGAGATGATATTTAATAAAATAAGTAGAAATCCACTAAAAGTTTTGTTTGGTTATCTTGCAATCCCGAGATAATCGTCTCCATGCTCCAAATCCATTTTAAAGCCATTTCAAAGGCATTTTGCGCATACATGAAATTAACACATTTTTCTCCAAAACTATAACACATGCAAGCTTGTCCTGTTTGGTGGAGATGATATTTAATAAAATAAGTAGAAATCCACTAAAAGTTTTGTTTGGTTATCTTGCAATCCCGAGATAATCGTCTCCATGCTCCAAATCCATTTTAAAGCCATTTTTAAGGCATTTCGCGCATACATGAAATGAACACATTTTTCTCCAAAACTATAACAGATGCAAGCTTGTCCTGTTTGGTGGAGATGATATTTATTAAAATAAGTAGAAATCCACTAAACGTTTTGTTTGGTTATCTTGCAATCCCGAGATAATCGTCTCCATGCTCCAAATCCATTTTAAAGCCATTTTTAAGGCATTTCGCGCATACATGAAATGAACACATTTTTCTCCAAAACTATAACAGATGCAAGCTTGTCCTGTTTGGTGGAGATGATATTTAATAAAATAAGTAGAAATCCACTAAAAGTTTTGTTTGGTTATATTGCAATCCCGAGATAATCGTCTCCATGCTCCAAATCCATTTTAAAGCCATTTTTAAGGCATTTCGCGCATACATGAAATGAACACATTTTTCTCCAAAACTATAACAGATGCAAGCTTGTCCTGTTTGGTGGAGATGATATTTAATAAAATAAGTAGAAATCCACTAAAAGTTTTGTTTGGTTATCTTGCAATCCCGAGATAATCGTCTCCATGCTCCAAATCCATTTTAAAGCCATTTTTAAGGCATTTCGCGCATACATGAAATGAACACATTTTTTTCCAAAACTATAACAGATGCAAGCTTGTCCTGTTTGGTGGAGATGATATTTAATAAAATAAGTAGAAATCCACTAAAAGTTTTGTTTGGTTATCTTGCAATCCCGAGATAATCGTCTCCATGCTCCAAATCCATTTTAAAGCCATTTTTAAGGCATTTCGCGCATACATGAAATGAACACATTTTTCTCCAAAACTATAACAGATGCAAGTTTGTCCTGTTTGGTGGAGATGATATTTAATAAAATAAGTAGAAATCCACTAAAAGTTTTGTTTGGTTATATTGCAATCCCGAGATAATCGTCTCCATGCTCCAAATCCATTTTAAAGCCATTTTTAAGGCATTTCGCGCATACATGAAATGAACACATTTTTCTCCAAAACTATAACAGATGCAAGCTTGTCCTGTTTGGTGGAGATGATATTTAATAAAATAAGTAGAAATCCACTAAAAGTTTTGTTTGGTTATCTTGCAATCCCGAGATAATCGTCTCCATGCTCCAAATCCATTTTAAAGCCATTTTTAAGGCATTTCGCGCATACATGAAATGAACACATTTTTCTCCAAAACTATAACAGATGCAAGCTTGTCCTGTTTGGTGGAGATGATATTTAATAAAATAAGTAGAAATCCACTAAAAGTTTTGTTTGGTTATCTTGCAATCCCGAGATAATCGTCTCCATGCTCCAAATCCATTTTAAAGCCATTTTTAAGGCATTTCGCGCATACATGAAATGAACACATTTTTCTCCAAAACTTTAACAGATGCAAGCTTGTCCTGTTTGGTGGAGATGATATTTAATAAAATAAGTAGAAATCCACTAAAAGTTTTGTTTGGTTATCTTGCAATCCCGAGATAATCGTCTCCATGCTCCAAATCCATTTTAAAGCCATTTTTAAGGCATTTCGCGCATACATGAAATGAACACATTTTTCTCCAAAACTATAACAGATGCAAGCTTGTCCTGTTTGGTGGAGATGATATTTAATAAAATAAGTAGAAATCCACTAAAAGTTTTGTTTGGTTATCTTGCAATCCCGAGATAATCGTCTCCATGCTCCAAATCCATTTTAAAGCCATTTTTAAGGCATTTCGCGCATACATGAAATGAACACATTTTTCTCCAAAACTATAACAGATGCAAGCTTGTCCTGTTTGGTGGAGATAATATTTAATAAAATAAGTAGAAATCTACTAAAAGTTTCGTTTGTTTATATTGCCATCCTGAGATAATCGTCTCCATGCTCCAAATCCATTTTAAAGCCATTTTTAAGGCATTTTGCGCATACATGAAATGAACACATTTTTCTCCAAAACTATAACACATGCAAGCTTGTCCTGTTTGGTGGAGATGATATTTAATAAAATAAGTAGAAATCCACTAAAAGTTTTGTTTGGTTATCTTGCAATCCCGAGATAATCGTCTCCATGCTCCAAATCCATTTTAAAGCCATTTTTAAGGCATTTCGCGCATACATGAAATGAACACATTTTTCTCCAAAACTATAACAGATGCAAGCTTGTCCTGTTTGGTGGAGATGATATTTAATAAAATAAGTAGAAATCCACTAAAAGTTTTGTTTGGTTATCTTGCAATCCCGAGATAATCGTCTCCATGCTCAAAATCCATTTTAAAGCCATTTTTAAGGCATTTCGCGCATACATGAAATGAACACATTTTTCTCCAAAACTATAACAGATGCAAGCTTGTCCTGTTTGGTGGAGATGATATTTAATAAAATAAGTAGAAATCCACTAAAAGTTTTGTTTGGTTATCTTGCAATCCCGAGATAATCGTCTCCATGCTCCAAATCCATTTTAAAGCCATTTTTAAGGCATTTCGCGCATACATGAAATGAACACATTTTTCTCCAAAACTATAACAGATGCAAGCTTGTCCTGTTTGGTGGAGATGATATTTAATAAAATAAGTAGAAATCCACTAAAAGTTTTGTTTGGTTATCTTGCAATCCCGAGATAATCGTCTCCATGCTCCAAATCCATTTTAAAGCCATTTTTAAGGCATTTCGCGCATACATGAAATGAACACATTTTTCTCCAAAACTATAACAGATGCAAGCTTGTCCTGTTTGGTGGAGATGATATTTAATAAAATAAGTAGAAATCCACTAAAAGTTTTGTTTGGTTATCTTGCAATCCCGAGATAATCGTCTCCATGCTCCAAATCCATTTTAAAGCCATTTTTAAGGCATTTCGCGCATACATGAAATGAACACATTTTTCTCCAAAACTATAATAGATGCAAGCTTGTCCTGTTTGGTGGAGATGATATTTAATAAAATAAGTAGAAATCCACTAAAAGTTTTGTTTGGTTATCTTGCAATCCCGAGATAATCGTCTCCATGCTCCAAATCCATTTTAAAGCCATTTTTAAGGCATTTCGCGCATACATGAAATGAACACATTTTTCTCCAAAACTATAACAGATGCAAGCTTGTCCTGTTTGGTGGAGATGATATTTAATAAAATAAGTAGAAATCCACTAAAAGTTTTGTTTGGTTATCTTGCAATCCCGAGATAATCGTCTCCATGCTCCAAATCCATTTTAAAGCCATTTTTAAGGCATTTCGCGCATACATGAAATGAACACATTTTTCTCCAAAACTATAACAGATGCAAGCTTGTCCTGTTTGGTGGAGATGATATTTAATAAAATAAGTAGAAATCCACTAAAAGTTTTGTTTGGTTATATTGCAATCCCGAGATAATCGTCTCCATGCTCCAAATCCATTTTAAAGCCATTTTTAAGGCATTTCGCGCATACATGAAATGAACACATTTTTCTCCAAAACTATAACAGATGCAAGCTTGTCCTGTTTGGTGGAGATGATATTTAATAAAATAAGTAGAAATCCACTAAAAGTTTTGTTTGGTTATCTTGCAATCCCGAGATAATCGTCTCCATGCTCCAAATCCATTTTAAAGCCATTTTTAAGGCATTTCGCGCATACATGAAATGAACACATTTTTCTCCAAAACTATAACAGATGCAAGCTTGTCCTGTTTGGTGGAGATGATATTTAATAAAATAAGTAGAAATCCACTAAAAGTTTTGTTTGGTTATCTTGCAATCCCGAGATAATCGTCTCCATGCTCCAAATCCATTTTAAAGCCATTTTTAAGGCATTTCGCGCATACATGAAATGAACACATTTTTCTCCAAAACTATAACAGATGCAAGCTTGTCCTGTTTGGTGGAGATGATATTTAATAAAATAAGTAGAAATCCACTAAAAGTTTTGTTTGGTTATCTTGCAATCCCGAGATAATCGTCTCCATGCTCCAAATCCATTTTAAAGCCATTTTTAAGGCATTTCGCGCATACATGAAATGAACACATTTTTCTCCAAAACTATAACAGATGCAAGCTTGTCCTGTTTGGTGGAGATGATATTTAATAAAATAAGTAGAAATCCACTAAAAATTTTGTTTGGTTATCTTGCAATCCCGAGATAATCGTCTCCATGCTCCAAATCCATTTTAAAGCCATTTTTAAGGCATTTCGCGCATACATGAAATGAACACATTTTTCTCCAAAACTATAACAGATGCAAGCTTGTCCTGTTTGGTGGAGATGATATTTAATAAAATAAGTAGAAATCCACTAAAAGTTTTGTTTGGTTATCTTGCAATCCCGAGATAATCGTCTCCATGCTCCAAATCCATTTTAAAGCCATTTTTAAGGCATTTCGCGCATACATGAAATGAACACATTTTTCTCCAAAACTATAACAGATGCAAGCTTGTCCTGTTTGGTGGAGATGATATTTAATAAAATAAGTAGAAATCCACTAAAAGTTTTGTTTGGTTATCTTGCAATCCCGAGATAATCGTCTCCATGCTCCAAATCCATTTTAAAGCCATTTTTAAGGCATTTCGCGCATACATGAAATGAACACATTTTTCTCCAAAACTATAACAGATGCAAGCTTGTCCTGTTTGGTGGAGATGATATTTAATAAAATAAGTAGAAATCCACTAAAAGTTTTGTTTGGTTATCTTGCAATCCCGAGATAATCGTCTCCATGCTCCAAATCCATTTTAAAGCCATTTTTAAGGCATTTCGCGCATACATGAAATGAACACATTTTTCTCCAAAACTATAACAGATGCAAGCTTGTCCTGTATGGTGGAGATGATATTTAATAAAATAAGTAGAAATCCACTAAAAGTTTTGTTTGGTTATCTTGCAATCCCGAGATAATCGTCTCCATGCTCCAAATCCATTTTAAAGCCATTTTTAAGGCATTTCGCGCATACATGAAATGAACACATTTTTCTCCAAAACTATAACAGATGCAAGCTTGTCCTGTTTGGTGGAGATGATATTTAATAAAATAAGTAGAAATCCACTAAAAGTTTTTTTTGGTTATCTTGCAATCCCGAGATAATCGTCTCCATGCTCCAAATCCATTTTAAAGCCATTTCAAAGGCATTTTGCGCATACATGAAATTAACACATTTTTCTCCAAAACTATAACACATGCAAGCTTGTCCTGTTTGGTGGAGATGATATTTAATAAAATAAGTAGAAATCCACTAAAAGTTTTGTTTGGTTATCTTGCAATCCCGAGATAATCGTCTCCATGCTCCAAATCCATTTTAAAGCCATTTTTAAGGCATTTCGCGCATACATGAAATGAACACATTTTTCTCCAAAACTATAACAGATGCAAGCTTGTCCTGTTTGGTGGAGATGATATTTAATAAAATAAGTAGAAATCCACTAAAAGTTTTGTTTGGTTATCTTGCAATCCCGAGATAATCGTCTCCATGCTCCAAATCCATTTTAAAGCCATTTTTAAGGCATTTCGCGCATACATGAAATGAACACATTTTTCTCCAAAACTATAACAGATGCAAGCTTGTCCTGTTTGGTGGAGATGATATTTAATAAAATAAGTAGAAATCCACTAAACGTTTTGTTTGGTTATCTTGCAATCCCGAGATAATCGTCTCCATGCTCCAAATCCATTTTAAAGCCATTTTTAAGGCATTTCGCGCATACATGAAATGAACACATTTTTCTCCAAAACTATAACAGATGCAAGCTTGTCCTGTTTGGTGGAGATGATATTTAATAAAATAAGTAGAAATCCACTAAAAGTTTTGTTTGGTTATATTGCAATCCCGAGATAATCGTCTCCATGCTCCAAATCCATTTTAAAGCCATTTTTAAGGCATTTCGCGCATACATGAAATGAACACATTTTTCTCCAAAACTATAACAGATGCAAGCTTGTCCTGTTTGGTGGAGATGATATTTAATAAAATAAGTAGAAATCCACTAAAAGTTTTGTTTGGTTATCTTGCAATCCCGAGATAATCGTCTCCATGCTCCAAATCCATTTTAAAGCCATTTTTAAGGCATTTCGCGCATACATGAAATGAACACATTTTTCTCCAAAACTATAACAGATGCAAGCTTGTCCTGTTTGGTGGAGATGATATTTAATAAAATAAGTAGAAATCCACTAAAAGTTTTGTTTGGTTATCTTGCAATCCCGAGATAATCGTCTCCATGCTCCAAATCCATTTTAAAGCCATTTTTAAGGCATTTCGCGCATACATGAAATGAACACATTTTTCTCCAAAACTATAACAGATGCAAGCTTGTCCTGTTTGGTGGAGATGATATTTAATAAAATAAGTAGAAATCCACTAAAAGTTTTGTTTGGTTATATTGCAATCCCGAGATAATCGTCTCCATGCTCCAAATCCATTTTAAAGCCATTTTTAAGGCATTTCGCGCATACATGAAATGAACACATTTTTCTCCAAAACTATAACAGATGCAAGCTTGTCCTGTTTGGTGGAGATGATATTTAATAAAATAAGTAGAAATCCACTAAAAGTTTTGTTTGGTTATCTTGCAATCCCGAGATAATCGTCTCCATGCTCCAAATCCATTTTAAAGCCATTTTTAAGGCATTTCGCGCATACATGAAATGAACACATTTTTCTCCAAAACTTTAACAGATGCAAGCTTGTCCTGTTTGGTGGAGATGATATTTAATAAAATAAGTAGAAATCCACTAAAAGTTTTGTTTGGTTATCTTGCAATCCCGAGATAATCGTCTCCATGCTCCAAATCCATTTTAAAGCCATTTTTAAGGCATTTCGCGCATACATGAAATGAACACATTTTTCTCCAAAACTTTAACAGATGCAAGCTTGTCCTGTTTGGTGGAGATGATATTTAATAAAATAAGTAGAAATCCACTAAAAGTTTTGTTTGGTTATCTTGCAATCCCGAGATAATCGTCTCCATGCTCCAAATCCATTTTAAAGCCATTTTTAAGGCATTTCGCGCATACATGAAATGAACACATTTTTCTCCAAAACTATAACAGATGAAAGCTTGTCCTGTTTGGTGGAGATGATATTTAATAAAATAAGTAGAAATCCACTAAAAGTTTTGTTTGGTTATCTTGCAATCCCGAGATAATCGTCTCCATGCTCCAAATCCATTTTAAAGCCATTTTTAAGGCATTTCGCGCATACATGAAATGAACACATTTTTCTCCAAAACTATAACAGATGCAAGCTTGTCCTGTTTGGTGGAGATGATATTTAATAAAATAAATAGAAATCCACTAAAAGTTTTGTTTGGTTATCTTGCAATCCCGAGATAATCGTCTCCATGCTCCAAATCCATTTTAAAGCCATTTTTAAGGCATTTCGCGCATACATGAAATGAACACATTTTTCTCCAAAACTATAACAGATGCAAGCTTGTCCTGTTTGGTGGAGATAATATTTAATAAAATAAGTAGAAATCTACTAAAAGTTTCGTTTGTTTATATTGCCATCCTGAGATAATCGTCTCCATGCTCCAAATCCATTTTAAAGCCATTTTTAAGGCATTTTGCGCATACATGAAATGAACACATTTTTCTCCAAAACTATAACACATGCAAGCTTGTCCTGTTTGGTGGAGATGATATTTAATAAAATAAGTAGAAATCCACTAAAAGTTTTGTTTGGTTATCTTGCAATCCCGAGATAATCGTCTCCATGCTCCAAATCCATTTTAAAGCCATTTTTAAGGCATTTCGCGCATACATGAAATGAACACATTTTTCTCCAAAACTATAACAGATGCAAGCTTGTCCTGTTTGGTGGAGATGATATTTAATAAAATAAGTAGAAATCCACTAAAAGTTTTGTTTGGTTATCTTGCAATCCCGAGATAATCGTCTCCATGCTCCAAATCCATTTTAAAGCCATTTTTAAGGCATTTCGCGCATACATGAAATGAACACATTTTTCTCCAAAACTATAACAGATGCAAGCTTGTCCTGTTTGGTGGAGATGATATTTAATAAAATAAGTAGAAATCCACTAAAAGTTTTGTTTGGTTATCTTGCAATCCCGAGATAATCGTCTCCATGCTCCAAATCCATTTTAAAGCCATTTTTAAGGCATTTCGCGCATACATGAAATGAACACATTTTTCTCCAAAACTATAACAGATGCAAGCTTGTCCTGTTTGGTGGAGATGATATTTAATAAAATAAGTAGAAATCCACTAAAAGTTTTGTTTGGTTATCTTGCAATCCCGAGATAATCGTCTCCATGCTCCAAATCCATTTTAAAGCCATTTTTAAGGCATTTCGCGCATACATGAAATGAACACATTTTTCTCCAAAACTTTAACAGATGCAAGCTTGTCCTGTTTGGTGGAGATGATATTTAATAAAATAAGTAGAAATCCACTAAAAGTTTTGTTTGGTTATCTTGCAATCCCGAGATAATCGTCTCCATGCTCCAAATCCATTTTAAAGCCATTTTTAAGGCATTTCGCGCATACATGAAATGAACACATTTTTCTCCAAAACTTTAACAGATGCAAGCTTGTCCTGTTTGGTGGAGATGATATTTAATAAAATAAGTAGAAATCCACTAAAAGTTTTGTTTGGTTATCTTGCAATCCCGAGATAATCGTCTCCATGCTCCAAATCCATTTTAAAGCCATTTTTAAGGCATTTCGCGCATACATGAAATGAACACATTTTTCTCCAAAACTATAACAGATGAAAGCTTGTCCTGTTTGGTGGAGATGATATTTAATAAAATAAGTAGAAATCCACTAAAAGTTTTGTTTGGTTATCTTGCAATCCCGAGATAATCGTCTCCATGCTCCAAATCCATTTTAAAGCCATTTTTAAGGCATTTCGCGCATACATGAAATGAACACATTTTTCTCCAAAACTATAACAGATGCAAGCTTGTCCTGTTTGGTGGAGATGATATTTAATAAAATAAGTAGAAATCCACTAAAAGTTTTGTTTGGTTATCTTGCAATCCCGAGATAATCGTCTCCATGCTCCAAATCCATTTTAAAGCCATTTTTAAGGCATTTCGCGCATACATGAAATGAACACATTTTTCTCCAAAACTATAACAGATGCAAGCTTGTCCTGTTTGGTGGAGATAATATTTAATAAAATAAGTAGAAATCTACTAAAAGTTTCGTTTGTTTATATTGCCATCCTGAGATAATCGTCTCCATGCTCCAAATCCATTTTAAAGCCATTTTTAAGGCATTTCGCGCATACATGAAATGAACACATTTTTCTCCAAAACTATAACAGATGCAAGCTTGTCCTGTTTGGTGGAGATGATATTTAATAAAATAAGTAGAAATCCACTAAAAGTTTTGTTTGGTTATCTTGCAATCCCGAGATAATCGTCTCCATGCTCCAAATCCATTTTAAAGCCATTTTTAAGGCATTTCGCGCATACATGAAATGAACACATTTTTCTCCAAAACTATAACAGATGCAAGCTTGTCCTGTTTGGTGGAGATGATATTTAATAAAATAAGTAGAAATCCACTAAAAGTTTTGTTTGGTTATCTTGCAATCCCGAGATAATCGTCTCCATGCTCCAAATCCATTTTAAAGCCATTTTTAAGACATTTCGCGCATACATGAAATGAACACATTTTTCTCCAAAACTATAACAGATGCAAGCTTGTCCTGTTTGGTGGAGATGATATTTAATAAAATAAGTAGAAATCCACTAAAAGTTTTGTTTGGTTATCTTGCAATCCCGAGATAATCGTCTCCATGCTCCAAATCCATTTTAAAGCCATTTTTAAGGCATTTCGCGCATACATGAAATGAACACATTTTTCTCCAAAACTATAACAGATGCAAGCTTGTCCTGTTTGGTGGAGATGATATTTAATAAAATAAGTAGAAATCCACTAAAAGTTTTGTTTGGTTATCTTGCAATCCCGAGATAATCGTCTCCATGCTCCAAATCCATTTTAAAGCCATTTTTAAGGCATTTCGCGCATACATGAAATGAACACATTTTTCTCCAAAACTATAACAGATGCAAGCTTGTCCTGTTTGGTGGAGATGATATTTAATAAAATAAGTAGAAATCCACTAAAAGTTTTGTTTGGTTATCTTGCAATCCCGAGATAATCGTCTCCATGCTCCAAATCCATTTTAAAGCCATTTTTAAGGCATTTCGCGCATACATGAAATGAACACATTTTTCTCCAAAACTATAACAGATGCAAGCTTGTTCTGTTTGGTGGAGATGATATTTAATAAAATAAGTAGAAATCCACTAAAAGTTTTGTTTGGTTATCTTGCAATCCCGAGATAATCGTCTCCATGCTCCAAATCCATTTTAAAGCCATTTTTAAGGCATTTCGCGCATACATGAAATGAACACATTTTTCTCCAAAACTATAACAGATGCAAGCTTGTCCTGTTTGGTGGAGATGATATTTAATAAAATAAGTAGAAATCCACTAAAAGTTTTGTTTGGTTATCTTGCAATCATGAGATAATCGTCTCCATGCTCCAAATCCATTTTAAAGCCATTTCAAAGGCATTTTGCGCATACATGAAATGAACACATTTTTCTCCAAAACTATAACACATGCAAGCTTGTCCTGTTTGGTGGAGATGATATTTAATAAAATAAGTAGAAATCCACTAAAAGTTTTGTTTGGTTATCTTGCAATCCCGAGATAATCGTCTCCATGCTCCAAATCCATTTTAAAGCCATTTTTAAGGCATTTCGCGCATACATGAAATGAACACATTTTTCTCCAAAACTATAACAGATGCAAGCTTGTCCTGTTTGGTGGAGATGATTAATAAAATAAGTAGAAATCCACTAAAAGTTTTGTTTGGTTATCTTGCAATCCCGAGATAATCGTCTCCATGCTCCAAATCCATTTTAAAGCCATTTTTAAGGCATTTCGCGCATACATGAAATGAACACATTTTTCTCCAAAACTTTAACAGATGCAAGCTTGCCCTGTTTGGTGGAGATGATATTTAATAAAATAAGTAGAAATCCACTAAAAGTTTTGTTTGGTTATCTTGCAATCCCGAGATAATCGTCTCCATGCTCCAAATCCATTTTAAAGCCATTTTTAAGGCATTTCGCGCATACATGAAATGAACACATTTTTCTCCAAAACTATAACAGATGCAAGCTTGTCCTGTTTGGTGGAGATGATATTTAATAAAATAAGTAGAAATCCACTAAAAGTTTTGTTTGGTTATCTTGCAATCCCGAGATAATCGTCTCCATGCTCCAAATCCATTTTAAAGCCATTTTTAAGGCATTTCGCGCATACATGAAATGAACACATTTTTCTCCAAAACTATAACAGATGCAAGCTTGTCCTGTTTGGTGGAGATAATATTTAATAAAATAAGTAGAAATCTACTAAAAGTTTCGTTTGTTTATATTGCCATCCTGAGATAATCGTCTCCATGCTCCAAATCCATTTTAAAGCCATTTTTAAGGCATTTTGCGCATACATGAAATGAACACATTTTTCTCCAAAACTATAACAGATGCAAGCTTGTCCTGTTTGGTGGAGATAATATTTAATAAAAGAAGTAGAAATCTACTAAAAGTTTCGTTTGTTTATATTGCCATCCTGAGATAATCGTCTCCATGCTCCAAATCCATTTTAAAGCCATTTTTAAGGCATTTCGCGCATACATGAAATGAACACATTTTTCTCCAAAACTATAACAGATGCAAGCTTGTCCTGTTTGGTGGAGATGATATTTAATAAAATAAGTAGAAATCCACTAAAAGTTTTGTTTGGTTATATTGCAATCCCGAGATAATCGTCTCCATGCTCCAAATCCATTTTAAAGCCATTTTTAAGGCATTTCGCGCATACATGAAATGAACACATTTTTCTCCAAAACTATAACAGATGCAAGCTTGTCCTGTTTGGTGGAGATGATATTTAATAAAATAAGTAGAAATCCTCTAAAAGATTTGTTTGGTTATCTTGCAATCCCGAGATAATCGTCTCCATGCTCCAAATCCATTTTAAAGCCATTTTTAAGGCATTTCGCGCATACATGAAATGAACACATTTTTCTCCAAAACTATAACAGATGCAAGCTTGTCCTGTTTGGTGGAGATGATATTTAATAAAATAAGTAGAAATCCACTAAAAGTTTTGTTTGGTTATCTTGCAATCCCGAGATAATCGTCTCCATGCTCCAAATCCATTTTAAAGCCATTTTAAGGCATTTCGCGCATACATGAAATGAACACATTTTTCTCCAAAACTATAACAGATGCAAGCTTGTCCTGTTTGGTGGAGATGATATTTAATAAAATAAGTAGAAATCCACTAAAAGTTTTGTTTGGTTATCTTGCAATCCTGAGATAATCGTCTCCATGCTCCAAATCCATTTTAAAGCCATTTTTAAGGCATTTCGCGCATACATGAAATGAACACATTTTTCTCCAAAACTATAACAGATGCAAGCTTGTCCTGTTTGGTGGAGATGATATTTAATAAAATAAGTAGAAATCCACTAAAAGTTTTGTTTGGTTATCTTGCAATCCCGAGATAATCGTCTCCATGCTCCAAATCCATTTTAAAGCCATTTTTAAGGCATTTCGCGCATACATGAAATGAACACATTTTTCTCCAAAACTATAACAGATGCAAGCTTGTCCTGTTTGGTGGAGATGATATTTAATAAAATAAGTAGAAATCCACTAAAAGTTTTGTTTGGTTATCTTGCAATCCCGAGATAATCGTCTCCATGCTCCAAATCCATTTTAAAGCCATTTTTAAGGCATTTCGCGCATACATGAAATGAACACATTTTTCTCCAAAACTATAACAGATGCAAGCTTGTCCTGTTTGGTGGAGATGATATTTAATAAAATAAGTAGAAATCCACTAAAAGTTTTGTTTGGTTATCTTGCAATCCCGAGATAATCGTCTCCATGCTCCAAATCCATTTTAAAGCCATTTCAAAGGCATTTTGCGCATACATGAAATGAACACATTTTTCTCCAAAACTATAACACATGCAAGCTTGTCCTGTTTGGTGGAGATGATATTTAATAAAATAAGTAGAAATCCACTAAAGGTTTTGTTTGGTTATCTTGCAATCCCGAGATAATCGTCTCCATGCTCCAAATCCATTTTAAAGCCATTTTTAAGGCATTTCGCGCATACATGAAATGAACACATTTTTCTCCAAAACTATAACAGATGCAAGCTTGTCCTGTTTGGTGGAGATGATATTTAATAAAATAAGTAGAAATCCACTAAAAGTTTTGTTTGGTTATCTTGCAATCCCGAGATAATCGTCTCCATGCTCCAAATCCATTTTAAAGCCATTTTTAAGGCATTTCGCGCATACATGAAATGAACACATTTTTCTCCAAAACTATAACAGATGCAAGCTTGTCCTGTTTGGTGGAGATGATATTTAATAAAATAAGTAGAAATCCACTAAAAGTTTTGTTTGGTTATCTTGCAATCCCGAGATAATCGTCTCCATGCTCCAAATCCATTTTAAAGCCATTTTTAAGGCATTTCGCGCATACATGAAATGAACACATTTTTCTCCAAAACTATAACAGATGCAAGCTTGTCCTGTTTGGTGGAGATAATATTTAATAAAATAAGTAGAAATCTACTAAAAGTTTCGTTTGTTTATATTGCCATCCTTAGATAATCGTCTCCATGCTCCAAATCCATTTTAAAGCCATTTCAAAGGCATTTTGCGCATACATGAAATGAACACATTTTTCTCCAAAACTATAACACATGCAAGCTTGTCCTGTTTGGTGGAGATGATATTTAATAAAATAAGTAGAAATCCACTAAACGTTTTGTTTGGTTATCTTGCAATCCCGAGATAATCGTCTCCATGCTCCAAATCCATTTTAAAGCCATTTTTAAGGCATTTCGCGCATACATGAAATGAACACATTTTTCTCCAAAACTATAACAGATGCAAGCTTGTCCTGTTTGGTGGAGATGATATTTAATAAAATAAGTAGAAATCCACTAAAAGTTTTGTTTGGTTATCTTGCAATCCCGAGATAATCGTCTCCATGCTCCAAATCCATTTTAAAGCCATTTTTAAGGCATTTCGCGCATACATGAAATGAACACATTTTTCTCCAAAACTATAACAGATGCAAGCTTGTCCTGTTTGGTGGAGATAATATTTAATAAAATAAGTAGAAATCCACTAAAAGTTTTGTTTGGTTATCTTGCAATCCCGAGATAATCGTCTCCATGCTCCAAATCCATTTTAAAGCCATTTCAAAGGCATTTTGCGCATACATGAAATGAACACATTTTTCTCCAAAACTATAACACATGCAAGCTTGTCCTGTTTGGTGGAGATGATATTTAATAAAATAAGTAGAAATCCACTAAAAGTTTTGTTTGGTTATCTTGCAATCCCGAGATAATCGTCTCCATGCTCCAAATCCATTTTAAAGCCATTTTTAAGGCATTTCGCGCATACATGAAATGAACACATTTTTCTCCAAAACTATAACAAATGCAAGCTTGTCCTGTTTGGTGGAGATGATATTTAATAAAATAAGTAGAAATCCACTAAAAGTTTTGTTTGGTTATCTTGCAATCCCGAGATAATCGTCTCCATGCTCCAAATCCATTTTAAAGCCATTTTTAAGGCATTTCGCGCATACATGAAATGAACACATTTTTCTCCAAAACTATAACAGATGCAAGCTTGTCCTGTTTGGTGGAGATGATATTTAATAAAATAAGTAGAAATCCACTAAAAGTTTTGTTTGGTTATCTTGCAATCCCGAGATAATCGTCTCCTTGCTCCAAATCCATTTTAAAGTCATTTTTAAGGCATTTCGCGCATACATGAAATGAACACATTTTTCTCCAAAACTATAACAGATGCAAGCTTGTCCTGTTTGGTGGAGATGATATTTAATAAAATAAGTAGAAATCCACTAAAAGTTTTGTTTGGTTATCTTGCAATCCCGAGATAATCGTCTCCATGCTCCAAATCCATTTTAAAGCCATTTCAAAGGCATTTTGCGCATACATGAAATGAACACATTTTTCTCCAAAACTATAACACATGCAAGCTTGTCCTGTTTGGTGGAGATGATATTTAATAAAATAAGTAGAAATCCCCTAAAAGTTTTGTTTGGTTATCTTGCAATCCCGAGATAATCGTCTCCATGCTCCAAATCCATTTTAAAGCCATTTTTAAGGCATTTCGCGCATACATGAAATGAACACATTTTTCTCCAAAACTATAACAGATGCAAGCTTGTCCTGTTTGGTGGAGATGATATTTAATAAAATAAGTAGAAATCCACTAAAAGTTTTGTTTGGTTATCTTGCAATCCCGAGATAATCGTCTCCATGCTCCAAATCCATTTTAAAGCCATTTTTAAGGCATTTCGCGCATACATGAAATGAACAAATTTTTCTCCAAAACTATAACAGATGCAAGCTTGTCCTGTTTGGTGGAGATGATATTTAATAAAATAAGTAGAAATCCACTAAAAGTTTTGTTTGGTTATCTTGCAATCCCGAGATAATCGTCTCCATGCTCCAAATCCATTTTAAAGCCATTTTTAAGGCATTTTGCGCATACATGAAATGAACACATTTTTCTCCAAAACTATAACAGATGCAAGCTTGTCCTGTTTGGTGGAGATGATATTTAATAAAATAAGTAGAAATCCACTAAAAGTTTTGTTTGGTTATCTTGCAATCCCGAGATAATCGTCTCCATGCTCCAAATCCATTTTAAAGCCATTTTTAAGGCATTTCGCGCATACATGAAATGAACACATTTTTCTCCAAAACTATAACAGATGCAAGCTTGTCCTGTTTGGTGGAGATAATATTTAATAAAATAAGTAGAAATCTACTAAAAGTTTCGTTTGTTTATATTGCCATCCTGAGATAATCGTCTCCATGCTCCAAATCCATTTTAAAGCCATTTCAAAGGCATTTTGCGCATACATGAAATGAACACATTTTTCTCCAAAACTATAACACATGCAAGCTTGTCTTGTTTGGTGGAGATGATATTTAATAAAATAAGTAGAAATCCACTAAAAGTTTTGTTTGGTTATCTTGCAATCCCGAGATAATCGTCTCCATGCTCCAAATCCATTTTAAAGCCATTTTTAAGGCATTTCGCGCATACATGAAATGAACACATTTGTCTCCAAAACTATAACAGATGCAAGCTTGTCCTGTTTGGTGGAGATGATATTTAATAAAATAAGTAGAAATCCACTAAAAGTTTTGTTTGGTTATCTTGCAATCCCGAGATAATCGTCTCCATGCTCCAAATCCATTTTAAAGCCATTTTTAAGGCATTTCGCGCATACATGAAATGAACACATTTTTCTCCAAAACTATAACAGATGCAAGCTTGTCCTGTTTGGTGGAGATAATATTTAATAAAATAAGTAGAAATCTACTAAAAGTTTCGTTTGTTTATATTGCCATCCTGAGATAATTGTCTCCATGCTCCAAATCCATTTTAAAGCCATTTCAAAGGCATTTTGCGCATACATGAAATGAACACATTTTTCTCCAAAACTATAACACATGCAAGCTTGTCCTGTTTGGTGGAGATGATATTTAATAAAATAAGTAGAAATCCACTAAAAGTTTTGTTTGGTTATCTTGCAATCCCGAGATAATCGTCTCCATGCTCCAAATCCATTTTAAAGCCATTTTTAAGGCATTTCGCGCATACATGAAATGAACACATTTTTCTCCAAAACTATAACAGATGCAAGCTTGTCCTGTTTGGTGGAGATAATATTTAATAAAATAAGTAGAAATCTACTAAAAGTTTCGTTTGTTTATATTGCCATCCTGAGATAATCGTCTCCATGCTCCAAATCCATTTTAAAGCCATTTCAAAGGCATTTTGCGCATACATGAAATGAACACATTTTTCTCCAAAACTATAACACATGCAAGCTTGTCTTGTTTGGTGGAGATGATATTTAATAAAATAAGTAGAAATCCACTAAAAGTTTTGTTTGGTTATCTTGCAATCCCGAGATAATCGTCTCCATGCTCCAAATCCATTTTAAAGCCATTTTTAAGGCATTTCGCGCATACATGAAATGAACACATTTGTCTCCAAAACTATAACAGATGCAAGCTTGTCCTGTTTGGTGGAGATGATATTTAATAAAATAAGTAGAAATCCACTAAAAGTTTTGTTTGGTTATCTTGCAATCCCGAGATAATCGTCTCCATGCTCCAAATCCATTTTAAAGCCATTTTTAAGGCATTTCGCGCATACATGAAATGAACACATTTTTCTCCAAAACTATAACAGATGCAAGCTTGTCCTGTTTGGTGGAGATAATATTTAATAAAATAAGTAGAAATCTACTAAAAGTTTCGTTTGTTTATATTGCCATCCTGAGATAATTGTCTCCATGCTCCAAATCCATTTTAAAGCCATTTCAAAGGCATTTTGCGCATACATGAAATGAACACATTTTTCTCCAAAACTATAACACATGCAAGCTTGTCCTGTTTGGTGGAGATGATATTTAATAAAATAAGTAGAAATCCACTAAAAGTTTTGTTTGGTTATCTTGCAATCCCGAGATAATCGTCTCCATGCTCCAAATCCATTTTAAAGCCATTTTTAAGGCATTTCGCGCATACATGAAATGAACACATTTTTCTCCAAAACTATAACAGATGCAAGCTTGTCCTGTTTGGTGGAGATGATATTTAATAAAATAAGTAGAAATCCACTAAAAGTTTTGTTTGGTTATCTTGCAATCCCGAGATAATCGTCTCCATGCTCCAAATCCATTTTAAAGCCATTTTTAAGGCATTTCGCGCATACATGAAATGAACACATTTTTCTCCAAAACTATAACAGATGCAAGCTTGTCCTGTTTGGTGGAGATGATATTTAATAAAATAAGTAGAAATCCACTAAAAGTTTTGTTTGGTTATCTTGCAATCCCGAGATAATCGTCTCCATGCTCCAAATCCATTTTAAAGCCATTTTTAAGGCATTTCGCGCATACATGAAATGAACACATTTTTCTCCAAAACTATAACAGATGCAAGCTTGTCCTGTTTGGTGGAGATGATATTTAATAAAATAAGTAGAAATCCACTAAAAGTTTTGTTTGGTTATCTTGCAATCCCGAGATAATCGTCTCCATGCTCCAAATCCATTTTAAAGCCATTTTTAAGGCATTTCGCGCATACATGAAATGAACACATTTTTCTCCAAAACTATAACAGATGCAAGCTTGTCCTGTTTGGTGGAGATGATATTTAATAAAATAAGTAGAAATCCACTAAAAGTTTTGTTTGGTTATCTTGCAATCCCGAGATAATCGTTTCCATGCTCCAAATCCATTTTAAAGCCATTTCAAAGGCATTTTGCGCATACATGAAATGAACACATTTTTCTCCAAAACTATAACACATGCAAGCTTGTCCTGTTTGGTGGAGATGATATTTAATAAAATAAGTAGAAATCCACTAAAGGTTTTGTTTGGTTATCTTGCAATCCCGAGATAATAGTCTCCATGCTCCAAATCCATTTTAAAGCCATTTTTAAGGCATTTCGCGCATACATGAAATGAACACATTTTTCTCCAAAACTATAACAGATGCAAGCTTGTCCTGTTTGGTGGAGATGATATTTAATAAAATAAGTAGAAATCCACTAAAAGTTTTGTTTGGTTATCTTGCAATCCCGAGATAATCGTCTCCATGCTCCAAATCCATTTTAAAGCCATTTTTAAGGCATTTCGCGCATACATGAAATGAACACATTTTTCTCCAAAACTATAACAGATGCAAGCTTGTCCTGTTTGGTGGAGATAATATTTAATAAAATAAGTAGAAATCTACTAAAAGTTTCGTTTGTTTATATTGCCATCCTGAGATAATCGTCTCCATGCTCCAAATCCATTTTAAAGCCATTTCAAAGGCATTTTGCGCATACATGAAATGAACACATTTTTCTCCAAAACTATAACACATGCAAGCTTGTCCTGTTTGGTGGAGATGATATTTAATAAAATAAGTAGAAATCCACTAAAAGTTTTGTTTGGTTATCTTGCAATCCCGAGATAATCGTCTCCATGCTCCAAATCCATTTTAAAGCCATTTTTAAGGCATTTCGCGCATACATGAAATTAACACATTTTTCTCCAAAACTATAACAGATGCAAGCTTGTCCTGTTTGGTGGAGATGATATTTAATAAAATAAGTAGAAATCCACTAAAAGTTTTGTTTGGTTATCTTGCAATCCCGAGATAATCGTCTCCATGCTCCAAATCCATTTTAAAGCCATTTTTAAGGCATTTCGCGCATACATGAAATGAACACATTTTTCTCCAAAACTATAACAGATGCAAGCTTGTCCTGTTTGGTGGAGATGATATTTAATAAAATAAGTAGAAATCCACTAAAAGTTTTGTTTGGTTATCTTGCAATCCCGAGATAATCGTCTCCATGCTCCAAATCCATTTTAAAGCCATTTTTAAGGCATTTCGCGCATACATGAAATGAACACATTTTTCTCCAAAACTATAACAGATGCAAGCTTGTCCTGTTTGGTGGAGATGATATTTAATAAAATAAGTAGAAATCCACTAAAAGTTTTGTTTGGTTATCTTGCAATCCCGAGATAATCGTCTCCATGCTCCAAATCCATTTTAAAGCCATTTTTAAGGCATTTCGCGCATACATGAAATGAACACATTTTTCTCCAAAACTATAACAGATGCAAGCTTGTCCTGTTTGGTGGAGATAATATTTAATAAAATAAGTAGAAATCTACTAAAAGTTTCGTTTGTTTATATTGCCATCCTGAGATAATCGTCTCCATGCTCCAAATCCATTTTAAAGCCATTTTTAAAGCATTTCGCGCATACATGAAATGAACACATTTTTCTCCAAAACTATAACAGATGCAAGCTTGTCCTGTTTGGTGGAGATGATATTTAATAAAATAAGTAGAAATCCACTAAAAGTTTTGTTTGGTTATCTTGCAATCCCGAGATAATCGTCTCCATGCTCCAAATCCATTTTAAAGCCATTTTTAAGGCATTTCGCGCATACATGAAATGAACACATTTTTCTCCAAAACTATAACAGATGCAAGCTTGTCCTGTTTGGTGGAGATGATATTTAATAAAATAAGTAGAAATCCACTAAAAGTTTTGTTTGGTTATATTGCAATCCCGAGATAATCGTCTCCATGCTCCAAATCCATTTTAAAGATATTTTTAAGGCATTTCGCGCATACATGAAATGAACACATTTTTCTCCAAAACTATAACAGATGCAAGCTTGTCCTGTTTGGTGGAGATGATATTTAATAAAATAAGTAGAAATCCACTAAAAGTTTTGTTTGGTTATCTTGCAATCCCGAGATAATCGTCTCCATGCTCCAAATCCATTTTAAAGCCATTTTTAAGGCATTTCGCGCATACATGAAATGAACACATTTTTCTCCAAAACTATAACAGATGCAAGCTTGTCCTGTTTGGTGGAGATAATATTTAATAAAATAAGTAGAAATCTACTAAAAGTTTCGTTTGTTTATATTGCCATCCTGAGATAATCGTCTCCATGCTCCAAATCCATTTTAAAGCCATTTCAAAGGCATTTTGCGCATACATGAAATAAACACATTTTTCTCCAAAACTATAACACATGCAAGCTTGTCCTGTTTGGTGGAGATGATATTTAATAAAATAAGTAGAAATTCACTAAAAGTTTTGTTTGGTTATCTTGCAATCCCGAGATAATCGTCTCCATGCTCCAAATCCATTTTAAAGCTATTTTTAAGGCATTTCGCGCATACATGAAATGAACACATTTTTCTCCAAAACTATAACAGATGCAAGCTTGTCCTGTTTGGTGGAGATGATATTTAATAAAATAAGTAGAAATCCACTAAAAGTTTTGTTTGGTTATCTTGCAATCCCGAGATAATCGTCTCCATGCTCCAAATCCATTTTAAAGCCATTTTTAAGGCATTTCGCGCATACATGAAATGAACACATTTTTCTCCAAAACTATAACAGATGCAAGCTTGTCCTGTTTGGTGGAGATGATATTTAATAAAATAAGTATGAATCCACTAAAAGTTTTGTTTGGTTATCTTGCAATCCCGAAATAATCGTCTCCATGCTCCAAATCCATTTTAAAGCCATTTTTAAGGCATTTCGCGCATACATGAAATGAACACATTTTTCTCCAAAACTATAACAGATGCAAGCTTGTCCTGTTTGGTGGAGATGATATTTAATAAAATAAGTAGAAATCCACTAAAAGTTTTGTTTGGTTATCTTGCAATCCGAGATAATCGTCTCCATGCTCCAAATCCATTTTAAAGCCATTTTTAAGGCATTTCGCGCATACATGAAATGAACACATTTTTCTCCAAAACTATAACAGATGCAAGCTTGTCCTGTTTGGTGGAGATGATATTTAATAAAATAAGTAGAAATCCACTAAAAGTTTTGTTTGGTTATCTTGCAATCCCGAGATAATCGTCTCCATGCTCCAAATCCATTTTAAAGCCATTTTTAAGGCATTTCGCGCATACATGAAATGAACACATTTTTCTCCAAAACTATAACAGATGCAAGCTTGTCCTGTTTGGTGGAGATAATATTTAATAAAATAAGTAGAAATCTACTAAAAGTTTCGTTTGTTTATATTGCCATCCTGAGATAATCGTCTCCATGCTCCAAATCCATTTTAAAGCCATTTTTAAGGCATTTTGCGCATACATGAAATGAACACATTTTTCTCCAAAACTATAACAGATGCAAGCTTGTCCTGTTTGGTGGAGATGATATTTAATAAAATAAGTAGAAATCCACTAAAAGTTTTGTTTGGTTATCTTGCAATCCCGAGATAATCGTCTCCATGCTCCAAATCCATTTTAAAGCCATTTTTAAGGCATTTCGCGCATACATGAAATGAACACATTTTTCTCCAAAACTATAACAGATGCAAGCTTGTCCTGTTTGGTGGAGATGATATTTAATAAAATAAGTAGAAATCCACTAAAAGTTTTGTTTGGTTATCTTGCAATCCCGAGATAATCGTCTCCATGCTCCAAATCCATTTTAAAGCCATTTTTAAGGCATTTCGCGCATACATGAAATGAACACATTTTTCTCCAAAACTATAACAGATGCAAGCTTGTCCTGTTTGGTGGAGATAATATTTAATAAAATAAGTAGAAATCTACTAAAAGTTTCGTTTGTTTATATTGCCATCCTGAGATAATCGTCTCCATGCTCCAAATCCATTTTAAAGCCATTTTTAAAGCATTTCGCGCATACATGAAATGAACACATTTTTCTCCAAAACTATAACAGATGCAAGCTTGTCCTGTTTGGTGGAGATGATATTTAATAAAATAAGTAGAAATCCACTAAAAGTTTTGTTTGGTTATCTTGCAATCCCGAGATAATCGTCTCCATGCTCCAAATCCATTTTAAAGCCATTTTTAAGGCATTTCGCGCATACATGAAATGAACACATTTTTCTCCAAAACTATAACAGATGCAAGCTTGTCCTGTTTGGTGGAGATGATATTTAATAAAATAAGTAGAAATCCACTAAAAGTTTTGTTTGGTTATATTGCAATCCCGAGATAATCGTCTCCATGCTCCAAATCCATTTTAAAGATATTTTTAAGGCATTTCGCGCATACATGAAATGAACACATTTTTCTCCAAAACTATAACAGATGCAAGCTTGTCCTGTTTGGTGGAGATGATATTTAATAAAATAAGTAGAAATCCACTAAAAGTTTTGTTTGGTTATCTTGCAATCCCGAGATAATCGTCTCCATGCTCCAAATCCATTTTAAAGCCATTTTTAAGGCATTTCGCGCATACATGAAATGAACACATTTTTCTCCAAAACTATAACAGATGCAAGCTTGTCCTGTTTGGTGGAGATAATATTTAATAAAATAAGTAGAAATCTACTAAAAGTTTCGTTTGTTTATATTGCCATCCTGAGATAATCGTCTCCATGCTCCAAATCCATTTTAAAGCCATTTCAAAGGCATTTTGCGCATACATGAAATAAACACATTTTTCTCCAAAACTATAACACATGCAAGCTTGTCCTGTTTGGTGGAGATGATATTTAATAAAATAAGTAGAAATTCACTAAAAGTTTTGTTTGGTTATCTTGCAATCCCGAGATAATCGTCTCCATGCTCCAAATCCATTTTAAAGCTATTTTTAAGGCATTTCGCGCATACATGAAATGAACACATTTTTCTCCAAAACTATAACAGATGCAAGCTTGTCCTGTTTGGTGGAGATGATATTTAATAAAATAAGTAGAAATCCACTAAAAGTTTTGTTTGGTTATCTTGCAATCCCGAGATAATCGTCTCCATGCTCCAAATCCATTTTAAAGCCATTTTTAAGGCATTTCGCGCATACATGAAATGAACACATTTTTCTCCAAAACTATAACAGATGCAAGCTTGTCCTGTTTGGTGGAGATGATATTTAATAAAATAAGTATGAATCCACTAAAAGTTTTGTTTGGTTATCTTGCAATCCCGAAATAATCGTCTCCATGCTCCAAATCCATTTTAAAGCCATTTTTAAGGCATTTCGCGCATACATGAAATGAACACATTTTTCTCCAAAACTATAACAGATGCAAGCTTGTCCTGTTTGGTGGAGATGATATTTAATAAAATAAGTAGAAATCCACTAAAAGTTTTGTTTGGTTATCTTGCAATCCGAGATAATCGTCTCCATGCTCCAAATCCATTTTAAAGCCATTTTTAAGGCATTTCGCGCATACATGAAATGAACACATTTTTCTCCAAAACTATAACAGATGCAAGCTTGTCCTGTTTGGTGGAGATGATATTTAATAAAATAAGTAGAAATCCACTAAAAGTTTTGTTTGGTTATCTTGCAATCCCGAGATAATCGTCTCCATGCTCCAAATCCATTTTAAAGCCATTTTTAAGGCATTTCGCGCATACATGAAATGAACACATTTTTCTCCAAAACTATAACAGATGCAAGCTTGTCCTGTTTGGTGGAGATAATATTTAATAAAATAAGTAGAAATCTACTAAAAGTTTCGTTTGTTTATATTGCCATCCTGAGATAATCGTCTCCATGCTCCAAATCCATTTTAAAGCCATTTTTAAGGCATTTTGCGCATACATGAAATGAACACATTTTTCTCCAAAACTATAACAGATGCAAGCTTGTCCTGTTTGGTGGAGATGATATTTAATAAAATAAGTAGAAATCCACTAAAAGTTTTGTTTGGTTATCTTGCAATCCCGAGATAATCGTCTCCATGCTCCAAATCC
Source organism: Anomaloglossus baeobatrachus (assembly GCF_048569485.1). Taxonomy (NCBI): domain Eukaryota; kingdom Metazoa; phylum Chordata; class Amphibia; order Anura; family Aromobatidae; genus Anomaloglossus; species Anomaloglossus baeobatrachus. The sequence continues at coordinate 37,999 of NW_027442593.1, forward strand.
ATTTTAAAGCCATTTTTAAGGCATTTCGCGCATACATGAAATGAACACATTTTTCTCCAAAACTATAACAGATGCAAGCTTGTCCTGTTTGGTGGAGATGATATTTAATAAAATAAGTAGAAATCCACTAAAAGTTTTGTTTGGTTATCTTGCAATCCCGAGATAATCGTCTCCATGCTCCAAATCCATTTTAAAGCCATTTTTAAGGCATTTCGCGCATACATGAAATGAACACATTTTTCTCCAAAACTATAACAGATGCAAGCTTGTCCTGTTTGGTTCATTTCATGTATGCGCGAAATGCCTTAAAAATGGCTTTAAAATGGATTTGGAGCATGGAGACGATTATCTCGGGATTGCAAGATAACCAAACAAAACTTTTAGTGGATTTCTACTTATTTTATTAAATATCATCTCCACCAAACAGGACAAGCTTGCATCTGTTATAGTTTTGGAGAAAAATGTGTTCATTTCATGTATGCGCGAAATGCCTTAAAAATGGCTTTAAAATGGATTTGGAGCATGGAGACGATTATCTCGGGATTGCAAGATAACCAAACAAAACTTTTAGTGGATTTCTACTTATTTTATTAAATATCATCTCCACCAAACAGGACAAGCTTGCATCTGTTATAGTTTTGGAGAAAAATGTGTTCATTTCATGTATGCGCGAAATGCCTTAAAAATGGCTTTAAAATGGATTTGGAGCATGGAGACGATTATCTCGGGATTGCAAGATAACCAAACAAAACTTTTAGTGGATTTCTACTTATTTTATTAAATATCATCTCCACCAAACAGGACAAGCTTGCATCTGTTATAGTTTTGGAGAAAAATGTGTTCATTTCATGTATGCGCGAAATGCCTTAAAAATGGCTTTAAAATGGATTTGGAGCATGGAGACGATTATCTCGGGATTGCAAGATAACCAAACAAAACTTTTAGTGGATTTCTACTTATTTTATTAAATATCATCTCCACCAAACAGGACAAGCTTGCATCTGTTATAGTTTTGGAGAAAAATGTGTTCATTTCATGTATGCGCGAAATGCCTTAAAAATGGCTTTAAAATGGATTTGGAGCATGGAGACGATTATCTCTGGATTGCAAGATAACCAAACAAAACTTTTAGTGGATTTCTACTTATTTTATTAAATATCATCTCCACCAAACAGGAAAAGCTTGCATCTGTTAAAGTTTTGGAGAAAAATGTGTTCATTTCATGTATGCGCGAAATGCCTTAAAAATGGCTTTAAAATGGATTTGGAGCATGGAGACGATTATCTCGGGATTGCAAGATAACCAAACAAAACTTTTAGTGGATTTCTACTTATTTTATTAAATATCATCTCCACCAAACAGGACAAGCTTGCATGTGTTATAGTTTTGGAGAAAAATGTGTTCATTTCATGTATGCGCAAAATGCCTTTGAAATGGCTTTAAAATGGATTTGGAGCATGGAGACGATTATCTCGGGATTGCAAGATAACCAAACAAAACTTTTAGTGGATTTCTACTTATTTTATTAAATATCATCTCCACCAAACAGGACAAGCTTGCATCTGTTATAGTTTTGGAGAAAAATGTGTTCATTTCATGTATGCGCGAAATGCCTTAAAAATGGCTTTAAAATGGATTTGGAGCATGAGACGATTATCTCGGGATTGCAAGATAACCAAACAAAACTTTTAGTGGATTTCTACTTATTTTATTAAATATCATCTCCACCAAACAGGACAAGCTTGCATCTGTTATAGTTTTGGAGAAAAATGTGTTCATTTCATGTATGCGCGAAATGCCTTAAAAATGGCTTTAAAATGGATTTGGAGCATGGAGACGATTATCTCGGGATTGCAAGATAACCAAACAAAACTTTTAGTGGATTTATACTTATTTTATTAAATATCATCTCCACCAAACAGGACAAGCTTGCATCTGTTATAGTTTTGGAGAAAAATGTGTTCATTTCATGTATGCGCGAAATGCCTTAAAAATGGCTTTAAAATGGATTTGGAGCATGGAGACGATTATCTCGGGATTGCAAGATAACCAAACAAAACTTTTAGTGGATTTCTACTTATTTTATTAAATATCATCTCCACCAAACAGGACAAGCTTGCATCTGTTATAGTTTTGGAGAAAAATGTGTTCATTTCATGTATGCGCGAAATGCCTTAAAAATGGCTTTAAAATGAATTTGGAGCATGGAGACGATTATCTCGGGATTGCAAGATAACCAAACAAAACTTTTAGTGGATTTCTACTTATTTTATTAAATATCATCTCCACCAAACAGGACAAGCTTGCATGTGTTATAGTTTTGGAGAAAAATGTGTTCATTTCATGTATGCGCAAAATGCCTTTGAAATGGCTTTAAAATGGATTTGGAGCATGGAGACGATTATCTCGGGATTGCAAGATAACCAATCAAAACTTTTAGTGGATTTCTACTTATTTTATTAAATATCATCTCCACCAAACAGGACAAGCTTGCATCTGTTATAGTTTTGGAGAAAAATGTGTTCATTTCATGTATGCGCGAAATGCCTTAAAAATGGCTTTAAAATGGATTTGGAGCATGGAGACGATTATCTCGGGATTGCAAGATAACCAAACAAAACTTTTAGTGGATTTATACTTATTTTATTAAATATCATCTCCACCAAACAGGACAAGCTTGCATCTGTTATAGTTATGGAGAAAAATGTGTTCATTTCATGTATGCGCGAAATGCCTTAAAAATGGCTTTAAAATGGATTTGGAGCATGGAGACGATTATCTCGGGATTGCAAGATAACCAAACAAAACTTTTAGTGGATTTCTACTTATTTTATTAAATATCATCTCCACCAAACAGGACAAGCTTGCATCTGTTATAGTTTTGGAGAAAAATGTGTTCATTTCATGTATGCGCGAAATGCCTTAAAAATAGCTTTAAAATGGATTTGGAGCATGGAGACGATTATCTCGGGATTGCAAGATAACCAAACAAAACTTTTAGTGGATTTCTACTTATTTTATTAAATATCATCTCCACCAAACAGGACAAGCTTGCATGTGTTATAGTTTTGGAGAAAAATGTGTTTATTTCATGTATGCGCAAAATGCCTTTGAAATGGCTTTAAAATGGATTTGGAGCATGGAGACGATTATCTCAGGATGGCAATATAAACAAACGAAACTTTTAGTAGATTTCTACTTATTTTATTAAATATTATCTCCACCAAACAGGACAAGCTTGCATCTGTTATAGTTTTGGAGAAAAATGTGTTCATTTCATGTATGCGCGAAATGCCTTAAAAATGGCTTTAAAATGGATTTGGAGCATGGAGACGATTATCTCGGGATTGCAAGATAACCAAACAAAACTTTTAGTGGATTTCTACTTATTTTATTAAATATCATCTCCACCAAACAGGACAAGCTTGCATCTGTTATAGTTTTGGAGAAAAATGTGTTCATTTCATGTATGCGCGAAATGCCTTAAAAATGGCTTTAAAATGGATTTGGAGCATGGAGACGATTATCTCGGGATTGCAAGATAACCAAACAAAACTTTTAGTGGATTTCTACTTATTTTATTAAATATCATCTCCACCAAACAGGACAAGCTTGCATCTGTTATAGTTTTGGAGAAAAATGTGTTCATTTCATGTATGCGCGAAATGCCTTAAAAATGGCTTTAAAATGGATTTGGAGCATGGAGACGATTATCTCGGGATTGCAATATAACCAAACAAAACTTTTAGTGGATTTCTACTTATTTTATTAAATATCATCTCCACCAAACAGGACAAGCTTGCATCTGTTATAGTTTTGGAGAAAAATGTGTTCATTTCATGTAAGCGCGAAATGCCTTAAAAATGGCTTTAAAATGGATTTGGAGCATGGAGACGATTATCTCGGGATTGCAAGATAACCAAACAAAACTTTTAGTGGATTTCTACTTATTTTATTAAATATCATCTCCACCAAACAGGACAAGCTTGCATCTGTTATAGTTTTGGTGAAAAATGTGTTCATTTCATGTGTGCGCGAAATGCCTTAAAAATGGCTTTAAAATGGATTTGGAGCATGGAGACGATTATCTCAGGATGGCAATATAAACAAACGAAACTTTTAGTAGATTTCTACTTATTTTATTAAATATTATCTCCACCAAACAGGACAAGCTTGCATCTGTTATAGTTTTGGAGAAAAATGTGTTCATTTCATGTATGCGCGAAATGCCTTAAAAATGGCTTTAAAATGGATTTGGAGCATGGAGACGATTATCTCGGGATTGCAAGATAACCAAACAAAACTTTTAGTGGATTTCTACTTATTTTATTAAATATCATCTCCACCAAACAGGACAAGCTTGCATCTGTTATAGTTTTGGAGAAAAATGTGTTCATTTCATGTATGCGCGAAATGCCTTAAAAATGGCTTTAAAATGGATTTGGAGCATGGAGACGATTATCTCGGGATTGCAAGATAACCAAACAAAACTTTTAGTGGATTTCTACTTATTTTATTAAATATCATCTCCACCAAACAGGACAAGCTTGCATCTGTTATAGTTTTGGAGAAAAATGTGTTCATTTCATGTATGCGCGAAATGCCTTAAAAATGGCTTTAAAATGGATTTGGAGCATGGAGACGATTATCTCGGGATTGCAAGATAACCAAACAAAACTTTTAGTGGATTTCTACTTATTTTATTAAATATCATCTCCACCAAACAGGACAAGCTTGCATCTGTTATAGTTTTGGAGAAAAATGTGTTCATTTCATGTATGCGCGAAATGCCTTAAAAATGGCTTTAAAATGGATTTGGAGCATGGAGACGATTATCTCGGGATTGCAAGATAACCAAACAAAACTTTTAGTGGATTTCTACTTATTTTATTAAATATCATCTCCACCAAACAGGACAAGCTTGCATGTGTTATAGTTTTGGAGAAAAATGTGTTTATTTCATGTATGCGCAAAATGCCTTTGAAATGGCTTTAAAATGGATTTGGAGCATGGAGACGATTATCTCAGGATGGCAATATAAACAAACGAAACTTTTAGTAGATTTCTACTTATTTTATTAAATATTATCTCCACCAAACAGGACAAGCTTGCATCTGTTATAGTTTTGGAGAAAAATGTGTTCATTTCATGTATGCGCGAAATGCCTTAAAAATGGCTTTAAAATGGATTTGGAGCATGGAGACGATTATCTCGGGATTGCAAGATAACCAAACAAAACTTTTAGTGGATTTCTACTTATTTTATTAAATATCATCTCCACCAAACAGGACAAGCTTGCATCTGTTATAGTTTTGGAGAAAAATGTGTTCATTTCATGTATGCGCGAAATGCCTTAAAAATGGCTTTAAAATGGATTTGGAGCATGGAGACGATTATCTCGGGATTGCAAGATAACCAAACAAAACTTTTAGTGGATTTCTACTTATTTTATTAAATATCATCTCCACCAAACAGGACAAGCTTGCATCTGTTATAGTTTTGGAGAAAAATGTGTTCATTTCATGTATGCGCGAAATGCCTTAAAAATGGCTTTAAAATGGATTTGGAGCATGGAGACGATTATCTCGGGATTGCAAGATAACCAAACAAAACTTTTAGTGGATTTCTACTTATTTTATTAAATATCATCTCCACCAAACAGGACAAGCTTGCATCTGTTATAGTTTTGGAGAAAAATGTGTTCATTTCATGTATGCGCGAAATGCCTTAAAAATGGCTTTAAAATGGATTTGGAGCATGGAGACGATTATCTCGGGATTGCAAGATAACCAAACAAAACTTTTAGTGGATTTCTACTTATTTTATTAAATATCATCTCCACCAAACAGGACAAGCTTGCATCTGTTATAGTTTTGGAGAAAAATGTGTTCATTTCATGTATGCGCGAAATGCCTTAAAAATGGCTTTAAAATGGATTTGGAGCATGGAGACGATTATCTCAGGATGGCAATATAAACAAACGAAACTTTTAGTAGATTTCTACTTATTTTATTAAATATTATCTCCACCAAACAGGACAAGCTTGCATCTGTTATAGTTTTGGAGAAAAATGTGTTCATTTCATGTATGCGCGAAATGCCTTAAAAATGGCTTTAAAATGGATTTGGAGCATGGAGATGATTATCTCGGGATTGCAAGATAACCAAACAAAACTTTTAGTGGATTTCTACTTATTTTATTAAATATCATCTCCACCAAACAGGACAAGCTTGCATCTGTTATAGTTTTGGAGAAAAATGTGTTCATTTCATGTATGCGCGAAATGCCTTAAAAATGGCTTTAAAATGGATTTGGAGCATGGAGACGATTATCTCGGGATTGCAAGATAACCAAACAAAACTTTTAGTGGATTTCTACTTATTTTATTAAATATCATCTCCACCAAACAGGACAAGTTTGCATCTGTTATAGTTTTGGAGAAAAATGTGTTCATTTCATGTATGCGCAAAATGCCTTTGAAATGGCTTTAAAATGGATTTGGAGCATGGAGACGATTATCTCGGGATTGCAAGATAACCAAACAAAACTTTTAGTGGATTTCTACTTATTTTATTAAATATCATCTCCACCAAACAGGACAAGCTTGCATCTGTTATAGTTTTGGAGAAAAATGTGTTCATTTCATGTATGCGCGAAATGCCTTAAAAATGGCTTTAAAATGGATTTGGAGCATGGAGACGATTATCTCGGGATTGCAAGATAACCAAACAAAACTTTTAGTGGATTTCTACTTATTTTATTAAATATCATCTCCACCAAACAGGACAAGCTTGCATCTGTTATAGTTTTGGAGAAAAATGTGTTCATTTCATGTATGCGCGAAATGCCTTAAAAATGGCTTTAAAATGGATTTGGAGCATGGAGACGATTATCTCAGGATGGCAATATAAACAAACGAAACTTTTAGTAGATTTCTACTTATTTTATTAAATATTATCTCCACCAAACAGGACAAGCTTGCATCTGTTATAGTTTTGGAGAAAAATGTGTTCATTTCATGTATGCGCGAAATGCCTTAAAAATGGCTTTAAAATGGATTTGGAGCATGGAGACGATTATCTCGGGATTGCAAGATAACCAAACAAAACTTTTAGTGGATTTCTACTTATTTTATTAAATATCATCTCCACCAAACAGGACAAGCTTGCATGTGTTATAGTTTTGGAGAAAAATGTGTTCATTTCATGTATGCGCAAAATGCCTTTGAAATGGCTTTAAAATGGATTTGGAGCATGGAGACGATTATCTCGGGATTGCAAGATAACCAAACAAAACTTTTAGTGGATTTCTACTTATTTTATTAAATATCATCTCCACCAAACAGGACAAGCTTGCATCTGTTATAGTTTTGGAGAAAAATGTGTTCATTTCATGTATGCGCGAAATGCCTTAAAAATGACTTTAAAATGGATTTGGAGCATGGAGACGATTATCTCGGGATTGCAAGATAACCAAACAAAACTTTTAGTGGATTTCTACTTATTTTATTAAATATCATCTCCACCAAACAGGACAAGCTTGCATCTGTTATAGTTTTGGAGAAAAATGTGTTCATTTCATGTATGCGCGAAATGCCTTAAAAATGGCTTTAAAATGGATTTGGAGCATGGAGACGATTATCTCGGGATTGCAAGATAACCAAACAAAACTTTTAGTGGATTTCTACTTATTTTATTAAATATCATCTCCACCAAACAGGACAAGCTTGCATCTGTTATAGTTTTGGAGAAAAATGTGTTCATTTCATGTATGCGCGAAATGCCTTAAAAATGGCTTTAAAATGGATTTGGAGCATGGAGACGATTATCTCGGGATTGCAAGATAACCAAACAAAACTTTTAGTGGATTTCTACTTATTTTATTAAATATCATCTCCACCAAACAGGACAAGCTTGCATGTGTTATAGTTTTGGAGAAAAATGTGTTCATTTCATGTATGCGCAAAATGCCTTTGAAATGGCTTTAAAATGGATTTGGAGCATGGAGACGATTATCTCAGGATGGCAATATAAACAAACGAAACTTTTAGTAGATTTCTACTTATTTTATTAAATATTATCTCCACCAAACAGGACAAGCTTGCATCTGTTATAGTTTTGGAGAAAAATGTGTTCATTTCATGTATGCGCGAAATGCCTTAAAAATGGCTTTAAAATGGATTTGGAGCATAGAGACGATTATCTCGGGATTGCAAGATAACCAAACAAAACTTTTAGTGGATTTCTACTTATTTTATTAAATATCATCTCCACCAAACAGGACAAGCTTGCATGTGTTATAGTTTTGGAGAAAAATGTGTTCATTTCATGTATGCGCAAAATGCCTTTGAAATGGCTTTAAAATGGATTTGGAGCATAGAGACGATTATCTCGGGATTGCAAGATAACCAAACAAAACTTTTAGTGGATTTCTACTTATTTTATTAAAGATCATCTCCACCAAACAGGACAAGCTTGCATCTGTTATAGTTTTGGAGAAAAATGTGTTCATTTCATGTATGCGCGAAATGCCTTAAAAATGGCTTTAAAATGGATTTGGAGCATGGAGACGATTATCTCGGGATTGCAAGATAACCAAACAAAACTTTTAGTGGATTTCTACTTATTTTATTAAATATCATCTCCACCAAACAGGACAAGCTTGCATCTGTTATAGTTTTGGAGAAAAATGTGTTCATTTCATGTATGCGCGAAATGCCTTAAAAATGGCTTTAAAATGGATTTGGAGCATGGAGACGATTATCTCGGGATTGCAAGATAACCAAACAAAACTTTTAGTGGATTTCTACTTATTTTATTAAATATCATCTCCACCAAACAGGACAAGCTTGCATCTGTTATAGTTTTGGAGAAAAATGTGTTCATTTCATGTATGCGCGAAATGCCTTAAAAATGGCTTTAAAATGGATTTGGAGCATGGAGACGATTATCTCGGGATTGCAAGATAACCAAACAAAACTTTTAGTGGATTTCTACTTATTTTATTAAATATCATCTCCACCAAACAGGACAAGCTTGCATGTGTTATAGTTTTGGAGAAAAATGTGTTCATTTCATGTATGCGCAAAATGCCTTTGAAATGGCTTTAAAATGGATTTGGAGCATGGAGACGATTATCTCGGGATTGCAAGATAACCAAACAAAACTTTTAGTGGATTTCTACTTATTTTATTAAATATCATCTCCACCAAACAGGACAAGCTTGCATCTGTTATAGTTTTGGAGAAAAATGTGCTCATTTCATGTATGCGCGAAATGCCTTAAAAATGGCTTTAAAATGGATTTGGAGCATGGAGACGATTATCTCGGGATTGCAAGATAACCAAACAAAACTTTTAGTGGATTTCTACTTATTTTATTAAATATCATCTCCACCAAACAGGACAAGCTTGCATCTGTTATAGTTTTGGAGAAAAATGTGTTCATTTCATGTATGCGCGAAATGCCTTAAAAATGGCTTTAAAATGGATTTGGAGCATAGAGACGATTATCTCGGGATTGCAAGATAACCAAACAAAACTTTTAGTGGATTTCTACTTATTTTATTAAATATCATCTCCACCAAACAGGACAAGCTTGCATCTGTTATAGTTTTGGAGAAAAATGTGTTCATTTCATGTATGCGCGAAATGCCTTAAAAATGGCTTTAAAATGGATTTGGAGCATGGAGACGATTATCTCGGGATTGCAAGATAACCAAACAAAACTTTTAGTGGATTTCTACTTATTTTATTAAATATCATCTCCACCAAACAGGACAAGCTTGCATCTGTTATAGTTTTGGAGAAAAATGTGTTCATTTCATGTATGCGCGAAATGCCTTAAAAATGGCTTTAAAATGGATTTGGAGCATGGAGACGATTATCTCGGGATTGCAAGATAACCAAACAAAACTTTTAGTGGATTTCTACTTATTTTATTAAATATCATCTCCACCAAACAGGACAAGCTTGCATCTGTTATAGTTTTGGAGAAAAATGTGTTCATTTCATGTATGCGCGAAATGCCTTAAAAATGGCTTTAAAATGGATTTGGAGCATGGAGACGATTATCTCGGGATTGCAAGATAACCAAACAAAACTTTTAGTGGATTTCTACTTATTTTATTAAATATCATCTCCACCAAACAGGACAAGCTTGCATCTGTTATAGTTTTGGAGAAAAATGTGTTCATTTCATGTATGCGCGAAATGCCTTAAAAATGGCTTTAAAATGGATTTGGAGCATGGAGACGATTATCTCGGGATTGCAATATAACCAAACAAAACTTTTAGTGGATTTCTACTTATTTTATTAAATATCATCTCCACCAAACAGGACAAGCTTGCATCTGTTATAGTTTTGGAGAAAAATGTGTTCATTTCATGTATGCGCGAAATGCCTTAAAAATGGCTTTAAAATGGATTTGGAGCATGGAGACGATTATCTCGGGATTGCAAGATAACCAAACAAAACTTTTAGTGGATTTCTACTTATTTTATTAAATGTCATCTCCACCAAACAGGACAAGCTTGCATCTGTTATAGTTTTGGAGAAAAATGTGTTCATTTCATGTATGCGCGAAATGCCTTAAAAATGGCTTTAAAATGGATTTGGAGCATGGAGACGATTATCTCGGGATTGCAAGATAACCAAACAAAACTTTTAGTGGATTTCTACTTATTTTATTAAATATCATCTCCACCAAACAGGACAAGCTTGCATCTGTTATAGTTTTGGAGAAAAATGTGTTCATTTCATGTATGCGCGAAATGCCTTAAAAATGGCTTTAAAATGGATTTGGAGCATGGAGACGATTATCTCGGGATTGCAAGATAACCAAACAAAACTTTTAGTGGATTTCTACTTATTTTATTAAATATCATCTCCACCAAACAGGACAAGCTTGCATGTGTTATAGTTTTGGAGAAAAATGTGTTCATTTCATGTATGCGCAAAATGCCTTTGAAATGGCTTTAAAATGGATTTGGAGCATGGAGACGATTATCTCGGGATTGCAAGATAACCAAACAAAACTTTTAGTGGATTTCTACTTATTTTATTAAATATCATCTCCACCAAACAGGACAAGCTTGCATCTGTTATAGTTTTGGAGAAAAATGTGTTCATTTCATGTATGCGCGAAATGCCTTAAAAATGACTTTAAAATGGATTTGGAGCATGGAGACGATTATCTCGGGATTGCAAGATAACCAAACAAAACTTTTAGTGGATTTCTACTTATTTTATTAAATATCATCTCCACCAAACAGGACAAGCTTGCATCTGTTATAGTTTTGGAGAAAAATGTGTTCATTTCATGTATGCGCGAAATGCCTTAAAAATGGCTTTAAAATGGATTTGGAGCATGGAGATGATTATCTCGGGATTGCAAGATAACCAAACAAAACTTTTAGTGGATTTCTACTTATTTTATTAAATATCATCTCCACCAAACAGGACAAGCTTGCATCTGTTATAGTTTTGGAGAAAAATGTGTTCATTTCATGTATGCGCGAAATGCCTTAAAAATGGCTTTAAAATGGATTTGGAGCATGGAGACGATTATCTCGGGATTGCAAGATAACCAAACAAAACTTTTAGTGGATTTCTACTTATTTTATTAAATATCATCTCCACCAAACAGGACAAGCTTGCATGTGTTATAGTTTTGGAGAAAAATGTGTTCATTTCATGTATGCGCAAAATGCCTTTGAAATGGCTTTAAAATGGATTTGGAGCATGGAGACGATTATCTCAGGATGGCAATATAAACAAACGAAACTTTTAGTAGATTTCTACTTATTTTATTAAATATTATCTCCACCAAACAGGACAAGCTTGCATCTGTTATAGTTTTGGAGAAAAATGTGTTCATTTCATGTATGCGCGATATGCCTTAAAAATGGCTTTAAAATGGATTTGGAGCATAGAGACGATTAACTCGGGATTGCAAGATAACCAAACAAAACTTTTAGTGGATTTCTACTTATTTTATTAAATATCATCTCCACCAAACAGGACAAGCTTGCATGTGTTATAGTTTTGGAGAAAAATGTGTTCATTTCATGTATGCGCAAAATGCCTTTGAAATGGCTTTAAAATGGATTTGGAGCATAGAGACGATTATCTCGGGATTGCAAGATAACCAAACAAAACTTTTAGTGGATTTCTACTTATTTTATTAAATATCATCTCCACCAAACAGGACAAGCTTGCATCTGTTATAGTTTTGGAGAAAAATGTGTTCATTTCATGTATGCGCGAAATGCCTTAAAAATGGCTTTAAAATGGATTTGGAGCATGGAGACGATTATCTCGGGATTGCAAGATAACCAAACAAAACTTTTAGTGGATTTCTACTTATTTTATTAAATATCATCTCCACCAAACAGGACAAGCTTGCATCTGTTATAGTTTTGGAGAAAAATGTGTTCATTTCATGTATGCGCGAAATGCCTTAAAAATGGCTTTAAAATGGATTTGGAGCATGGAGACGATTATCTCGGGATTGCAAGATAACCAAACAAAACTTTTAGTGGATTTCTACTTATTTTATTAAATATCATCTCCACCAAACAGGACAAGCTTGCATCTGTTATAGTTTTGGAGAAAAATGTGTTCATTTCATGTATGCGCGAAATGCCTTAAAAATGGCTTTAAAATGGATTTGGAGCATGGAGACGATTATCTCGGGATTGCAAGATAACCAAACAAAACTTTTAGTGGATTTCTACTTATTTTATTAAATATCATCTCCACCAAACAGGACAAGCTTGCATCTGTTATAGTTTTGGAGAAAAATGTGTTCATTTCATGTATGCGCGAAATGCCTTAAAAATGGCTTTAAAATGGATTTGGAGCATGGAGACGATTATCTCGGGATTGCAAGATAACCAAACAAAACTTTTAGTGGATTTCTACTTATTTTATTAAATATCATCTCCACCAAACAGGACAAGCTTGCATGTGTTATAGTTTTGGAGAAAAATGTGTTCATTTCATGTATGCGCAAAATGCCTTTGAAATGGCTTTAAAATGGATTTGGAGCATGGAGACGATTATCTCGGGATTGCAAGATAACCAAACAAAACTTTTAGTGGATTTCTACTTATTTTATTAAATATCATCTCCACCAAACAGGACAAGCTTGCATCTGTTATAGTTTTGGAGAAAAATGTGTTCATTTCATGTATGCGCGAAATGCCTTAAAAATGGCTTTAAAATGGATTTGGAGCATGGAGACGATTATCTCGGGATTGCAAGATAACCAAACAAAACTTTTAGTGGATTTCTACTTATTTTATTAAATATCATCTCCACCAAACAGGACAAGCTTGCATCTGTTATAGTTTTGGAGAAAAATGTGTTCATTTCATGTATGCGCGAAATGCCTTAAAAATGGCTTTAAAATGGATTTGGAGCATGGAGACGATTATCTCGGGATTGCAAGATAACCAAACAAAACTTTTAGTGGATTTCTACTTATTTTATTAAATATCATCTCCACCAAACAGGACAAGCTTGCATCTGTTATAGTTTTGGAGAAAAATGTGTTCATTTCATGTATGCGCGAAATGCCTTAAAAATGGCTTTAAAATGGATTTGGAGCATGGAGACGATTATCTCGGGATTGCAAGATAACCAAACAAAACTTTTAGTGGATTTCTACTTATTTTATTAAATATCATCTCCACCAAACAGGACAAGCTTGCATCTGTTATAGTTTTGGAGAAAAATGTGTTCATTTCATGTATGCGCGAAATGCCTTAAAAATGGCTTTAAAATGGATTTGGAGCATGGAGACGATTATCTCGGGATTGCAAGATAACCAAACAAAACTTTTAGTGGATTTCTACTTATTTTATTAAATATCATCTCCACCAAACAGGACAAGCTTGCATCTGTTATAGTTTTGGAGAAAAATGTGTTCATTTCATGTATGCGCGAAATGCCTTAAAAATGGCTTTAAAATGGATTTGGAGCATGGAGACGATTATCTCGGGATTGCAAGATAACCAAACAAAACTTTTAGTGGATTTCTACTTATTTTATTAAATATCATCTCCACCAAACAGGACAAGCTTGCATGTGTTATAGTTTTGGAGAAAAATGTGTTCATTTCATGTATGCGCGAAATGCCTTAAAAATGGCTTTAAAATGGATTTGGAGCATGGAGACGATTATCTCGGGATTGCAATATAACCAAACAAAACTTTTAGTGGATTTCTACTTATTTTATTAAATATCATCTCCACCAAACAGGACAAGCTTGCATCTGTTATAGTTTTGGAGAAAAATGTGTTCATTTCATGTATGCGCGAAATGCCTTAAAAATGGCTTTAAAATGGATTTGGAGCATGGAGACGATTATCTCGGGATTGCAAGATAACCAAACAAAACTTTTAGTGGATTTCTACTTATTTTATTAAATGTCATCTCCACCAAACAGGACAAGCTTGCATCTGTTATAGTTTTGGAGAAAAATGTGTTCATTTCATGTATGCGCGAAATGCCTTAAAAATGGCTTTAAAATGGATTTGGAGCATGGAGACGATTATCTCGGGATTGCAAGATAACCAAACAAAACTTTTAGTGGATTTCTACTTATTTTATTAAATATCATCTCCACCAAACAGGACAAGCTTGCATCTGTTATAGTTTTGGAGAAAAATGTGTTCATTTCATGTATGCGCGAAATGCCTTAAAAATGGCTTTAAAATGGATTTGGAGCATGGAGACGATTATCTCGGGATTGCAAGATAACCAAACAAAACTTTTAGTGGATTTCTACTTATTTTATTAAATATCATCTCCACCAAACAGGACAAGCTTGCATCTGTTATAGTTTTGGAGAAAAATGTGTTCATTTCATGTATGCGCGAAATGCCTTAAAAATGGCTTTAAAATGGATTTGGAGCATGGGGACGATTATCTCGGGATTGCAAGATAACCAAACAAAACTTTTAGTGGATTTCTACTTATTTTATTAAATATCATCTCCACCAAACAGGACAAGCTTGCATCTGTTATAGTTTTGGAGAAAAATGTGTTCATTTCATGTATGCGCGAAATGCCTTAAAAATGGCTTTAAAATGGATTTGGAGCATGGAGACGATTATCTCGGGATTGCAAGATAACCAAACAAAACTTTTAGTGGATTTCTACTTATTTTATTAAATATCATCTCCACCAAACAGGACAAGCTTGCATCTGTTATAGTTTTGGAGAAAAATGTGTTCATTTCATGTATGCGCGAAATGCCTTAAAAATGGCTTTAAAATGGATTTGGAGCATGGAGACGATTATCTCGGGATTGCAAGATAACCAAACAAAACTTTTAGTGGATTTCTACTTATTTTATTAAATATCATCTCCACCAAACAGGACAAGCTTGCATGTGTTATAGTTTTGGAGAAAAATGTGTTCATTTCATGTATGCGCAAAATGCCTTAAAAATGGCTTTAAAATGGATTTGGAGCATGGAGACGATTATCTCAGGATGGCAATATAAACAAACGAAACTTTTAGTAGATTTCTACTTATTTTATTAAATATTATCTCCACCAAACAGGACAAGCTTGCATCTGTTATAGTTTTGGAGAAAAATGTGTTCATTTCATGTATGCGCGAAATGCCTTAAAAATGGCTTTAAAATGGATTTGGAGCATGGAGACGATTATCTCGGGATTGCAAGATAACCAAACAAAAATTTTAGTGGATTTCTACTTATTTTATTAAATATCATCTCCACCAAACAGGACAAGCTTGCATCTGTTATAGTTTTGGAGAAAAATGTGTTCATTTCATGTATGCGCGAAATGCCTTAAAAATGGCTTTAAAATGGATTTGGAGCATGGAGACGATTATCTCGGGATTGCAAGATAACCAAACAAAACTTTTAGTGGATTTCTACTTATTTTATTAAATATCATCTCCACCAAACAGGACAAGCTTGCATCTGTTATAGTTTTGGAGAAAAATGTGTTCATTTCATGTATGCGCGAAATGCCTTAAAAATGGCTTTAAAATGGATTTGGAGCATGGAGACGATTATCTCGGGATTGCAAGATAACCAAACAAAACTTTTAGTGGATTTCTACTTATTTTATTAAATATCATCTCCACCAAACAGGACAAGCTTGCATCTGTTAAAGTTTTGGAGAAAAATGTGTTCATTTCATGTATGCGCGAAATGCCTTAAAAATGGCTTTAAAATGGATTTGGAGCATGGAGACGATTATCTCGGGATTTCAAGATAACCAAACAAAACTTTTAGTGGATTTCTACTTATTTTATTAAATATCATCTCCACCAAACAGGACAAGCTTGCATCTGTTATAGTTTTGGAGAAAAATGTGTTCATTTCATGTATGCGCGAAATGCCTTAAAAATGGCTTTAAAATGGATTTGGAGCATGGAGACGATTATCTCGGGATTGCAAGATAACCAAACAAAACTTTTAGTGGATTTCTACTTATTTTATTAAATATCATCTCCACCAAACAGGACAAGCTTGCATCTGTTATAGTTTTGGAGAAAAATGTGTTCATTTCATGTATGCGCGAAATGCCTTAAAAATGGCTTTAAAATGGATTTGGAGCATGGAGACGATTATCTCGGGATTGCAATATAACCAAACAAAACTTTTAGTGGATTTCTACTTATTTTATTAAATATCATCTCCACCAAACAGGACAAGCTTGCATCTGTTATAGTTTTGGAGAAAAATGTGTTCATTTCATGTATGCGCGAAATGCCTTAAAAATGGCTTTAAAATGGATTTGGAGCATGGAGACGATTATCTCGGGATTGCAAGATAACCAAACAAAACTTTTAGTGGATTTCTACTTATTTTATTAAATATCATCTCCACCAAACAGGACAAGCTTGCATCTGTTATAGTTTTGGAGAAAAATGTGTTCATTTCATGTATGCGCGAAATGCCTTAAAAATGGCTTTAAAATGGATTTGGAGCATGGAGACGATTATCTCGGGATTGCAAGATAACCAAACAAAACTTTTAGTGGATTTCTACTTATTTTATTAAATATCATCTCCACCAAACAGGACAAGCTTGCATCTGTTATAGTTTTGGAGAAAAATGTGTTCATTTCATGTATGCGCGAAATGCCTTAAAAATGGCTTTAAAATGGATTTGGAGCATGGAGACGATTATCTCGGGATTGCAAGATAACCAAACAAAACTTTTAGTGGATTTCTACTTATTTTATTAAATATCATCTCCACCAAACAGGACAAGCTTGCATCTGTTATAGTTTTGGTGAAAAATGTGTTCATTTCATGTATGCGCGAAATGCCTTAAAAATGGCTTTAAAATGGATTTGGAGCATGGAGACGATTATCTCGGGATTGCAAGATAACCAAACAAAACTTTTAGTGGATTTCTACTTATTTTATTAAATATCATCTCCACCAAACAGGACAAGCTTGCATCTGTTATAGTTTTGGAGAAAAATGTGTTCATTTCATGTATGCGCGAAATGCCTTAAAAATGGCTTTAAAATGGATTTGGAGCATGGAGACGATTATCTCGGGATTGCAAGATAACCAAACAAAACTTTTAGTGGATTTCTACTTATTTTATTAAATATCATCTCCACCAAACAGGACAAGCTTGCATCTGTTATAGTTTTGGAGAAAAATGTGTTCATTTCATGTATGCGCGAAATGCCTTAAAAATGGCTTTAAAATGGATTTGGAGCATGGAGACGATTATCTCGGGATTGCAAGATAACCAAACAAAACTTTTAGTGGATTTCTACTTATTTTATTAAATATCATCTCCACCAAACAGGACAAGCTTGCATCTGTTATAGTTTTGGAGAAAAATGTGTTCATTTCATGTATGCGCGAAATGCCTTAAAAATGGCTTTAAAATGGATTTGGAGCATGGAGACGATTATCTCGGGATTGCAAGATAACCAAACAAAACTTTTAGTGGATTTCTACTTATTTTATTAAATATCATCTCCACCAAACAGGACAAGCTTGCATCTGTTATAGTTTTGGAGAAAAATGTGTTCATTTCATGTATGCGCGAAATGCCTTAAAAATGGCTTTAAAATGGATTTGGAGCATGGAGACGATTATCTCGGGATTGCAAGATAACCAAACAAAACTTTTAGTGGATTTCTACTTATTTTATTAAATATCATCTCCACCAAACAGGACAAGCTTGCATGTGTTATAGTTTTGGAGAAAAATGTGTTTATTTCATGTATGCGCAAAATGCCTTTGAAATGGCTTTAAAATGGATTTGGAGCATGGAGACGATTATCTCAGGATGGCAATATAAACAAACGAAACTTTTAGTAGATTTCTACTTATTTTATTAAATATTATCTTCACCAAACAGGACAAGCTTGCATCTGTTATAGTTGTGGAGAAAAATGTGTTCATTTCATGTATGCGCGAAATGCCTTAAAAATGGCTTTAAAATGGATTTGGAGCATGGAGACGATTATCTCGGGATTGCAAGATAACCAAACAAAACTTTTAGTGGATTTCTACTTATTTTATTAAATATCATCTCCACCAAACAGGACAAGCTTGCATCTGTTATAGTTTTGGAGAAAAATGTGTTCATTTCATGTATGCGCGAAATGCCTTAAAAATGGCTTTAAAATGGATTTGGAGCATGGAGACGATTATCTCGGGATTGCAATATAACCAAACAAAACTTTTAGTGGATTTCTACTTATTTTATTAAATATCATCTCCACCAAACAGGACAAGCTTGCATCTGTTATAGTTTTGGAGAAAAATGTGTTCATTTCATGTATGCGCGAAATGCCTTAAAAATGGCTTTAAAATGGATTTGGAGCATGGAGACGATTATCTCGGGATTGCAAGATAACCAAACAAAACTTTTAGTGGATTTCTACTTATTTTATTAAATATCATCTCCACCAAACAGGACAAGCTTGCATCTGTTATAGTTTTGGAGAAAAATGTGTTCATTTCATGTATGCGCGAAATGCCTTAAAAATGGCTTTAAAATGGATTTGGAGCATGGAGACGATTATCTCAGGATGGCAATATAAACAAACGAAACTTTTAGTAGATTTCTACTTATTTTATTAAATATTATCTCCACCAAACAGGACAAGCTTGCATCTGTTATAGTTTTGGAGAAAAATGTGTTCATTTCATGTATGCGCGAAATGCCTTAAAAATGGCTTTAAAATGGATTTGGAGCATGGAGATGATTATCTCGGGATTGCAAGATAACCAAACAAAACTTTTAGTGGATTTCTACTTATTTTATTAAATATCATCTCCACCAAACAGGACAAGCTTGCATCTGTTATAGTTTTGGAGAAAAATGTGTTCATTTCATGTATGCGCGAAATGCCTTAAAAATGGCTTTAAAATGGATTTGGAGCATGGAGACGATTATCTCGGGATTGCAAGATAACCAAACAAAACTTTTAGTGGATTTCTACTTATTTTATTAAATATCATCTCCACCAAACAGGACAAGCTTGCATCTGTTATAGTTTTGGAGAAAAATGTGTTCATTTCATGTATGCGCGAAATGCCTTAAAAATGGCTTTAAAATGGATTTGGAGCATGGAGACGATTATCTCGGGATTGCAAGATAACCAAACAAAACTTTTAGTGGATTTCTACTTATTTTATTAAATATCATCTCCACCAAACAGGACAAGCTTGCATCTGTTATAGTTTTGGAGAAAAATGTGTTCATTTCATGTATGCGCGAAATGCCTTAAAAATGGCTTTAAAATGGATTTGGAGCATGGAGACGATTATCTCGGGATTGCAAGATAACCAAACAAAACTTTTAGTGGATTTCTACTTATTTTATTAAATATCATCTCCACCAAACAGCACAAGCTTGCATGTGTTATAGTTTTGGAGAAAAATGTGTTTATTTCATGTATGCGCAAAATGCCTTTGAAATGGCTTTAAAATGGATTTGGAGCATGGAGACGATTATCTCAGGATGGCAATATAAACAAACGAAACTTTTAGTAGATTTCTACTTATTTTATTAAATATTATCTTCACCAAACAGGACAAGCTTGCATCTGTTATAGTTGTGGAGAAAAATGTGTTCATTTCATGTATGCGCGAAATGCCTTAAAAATGGCTTTAAAATGGATTTGGAGCATGGAGACGATTATCTCGGGATTGCAAGATAACCAAACAAAACTTTTAGTGGATTTCTACTTATTTTATTAAATATCATCTCCACCAAACAGGACAAGCTTGCATCTGTTATAGTTTTGGAGAAAAATGTGTTCATTTCATGTATGCGCGAAATGCCTTAAAAATGGCTTTAAAATGGATTTGGAGCATGGAGACGATTATCTCGGGATTGCAATATAACCAAACAAAACTTTTAGTGGATTTCTACTTATTTTATTAAATATCATCTCCACCAAACAGGACAAGCTTGCATCTGTTATAGTTTTGGAGAAAAATGTGTTCATTTCATGTATGCGCGAAATGCCTTAAAAATGGCTTTAAAATGGATTTGGAGCATGGAGACGATTATCTCGGGATTGCAAGATAACCAAACAAAACTTTTAGTGGATTTCTACTTATTTTATTAAATATCATCTCCACCAAACAGGACAAGCTTGCATCTGTTATAGTTTTGGAGAAAAATGTGTTCATTTCATGTATGCGCGAAATGCCTTAAAAATGGCTTTAAAATGGATTTGGAGCATGGAGACGATTATCTCAGGATGGCAATATAAACAAACGAAACTTTTAGTAGATTTCTACTTATTTTATTAAATATTATCTCCACCAAACAGGACAAGCTTGCATCTGTTATAGTTTTGGAGAAAAATGTGTTCATTTCATGTATGCGCGAAATGCCTTAAAAATGGCTTTAAAATGGATTTGGAGCATGGAGATGATTATCTCGGGATTGCAAGATAACCAAACAAAACTTTTAGTGGATTTCTACTTATTTTATTAAATATCATCTCCACCAAACAGGACAAGCTTGCATCTGTTATAGTTTTGGAGAAAAATGTGTTCATTTCATGTATGCGCGAAATGCCTTAAAAATGGCTTTAAAATGGATTTGGAGCATGGAGACGATTATCTCGGGATTGCAAGATAACCAAACAAAACTTTTAGTGGATTTCTACTTATTTTATTAAATATCATCTCCACCAAACAGGACAAGCTTGCATCTGTTATAGTTTTGGAGAAAAATGTGTTCATTTCATGTATGCGCGAAATGCCTTAAAAATGGCTTTAAAATGGATTTGGAGCATGGAGACGATTATCTCGGGATTGCAAGATAACCAAACAAAACTTTTAGTGGATTTCTACTTATTTTATTAAATATCATCTCCACCAAACAGGACAAGCTTGCATGTGTTATAGTTTTGGAGAAAAATGTGTTCATTTCATGTATGCGCAAAATGCCTTTGAAATGGCTTTAAAATGGATTTGGAGCATGGAGACGATTATTTCAGGATGGCAATATAAACAAACGAAACTTTTAGTAGATTTCTACTTATTTTATTAAATATTATCTCCACCAAACAGGACAAGCTTGCATCTGTTATAGTTTTGGAGAAAAATGTGTTCATTTCATGTATGCGCGAAATGCCTTAAAAATGGCTTTAAAATGGATTTGGAGCATGGAGACGATTATCTCGGGATTGCAAGATAACCAAACAAAACTTTTAGTGGATTTCTACTTATTTTATTAAATATCATCTCCACCAAACAGGACAAGCTTGCATCTGTTATAGTTTTGGAGAAAAATGTGTTCATTTCATGTATGCGCGAAATGCCTTAAAAATGGCTTTAAAATGGATTTGGAGCATGGAGACGATTATCTCGGGATTGCAAGATAACCAAACAAAACTTTTAGTGGATTTCTACTTATTTTATTAAATATCATCTCCACCAAACAAGACAAGCTTGCATGTGTTATAGTTTTGGAGAAAAATGTGTTCATTTCATGTATGCGCAAAATGCCTTTGAAATGGCTTTAAAATGGATTTGGAGCATGGAGACGATTATCTCAGGATGGCAATATAAACAAACGAAACTTTTAGTAGATTTCTACTTATTTTATTAAATATTATCTCCACCAAACAGGACAAGCTTGCATCTGTTATAGTTTTGGAGAAAAATGTGTTCATTTCATGTATGCGCGAAATGCCTTAAAAATGGCTTTAAAATGGATTTGGAGCATGGAGACGATTATCTCGGGATTGCAAGATAACCAAACAAAACTTTTAGTGGATTTCTACTTATTTTATTAAATATCATCTCCACCAAACAGGACAAGCTTGCATCTGTTATAGTTTTGGAGAAAAATGTGTTCATTTCATGTATGCGCGAAATGCCTTAAAAATGGCTTTAAAATGGATTTGGAGCATGGAGACGATTATCTCGGGATTGCAAGATAACCAAACAAAACTTTTAGTGGATTTCTACTTATTTTATTAAATATCATCTCCACCAAACAGGACAAGCTTGCATCTGTTATAGTTTTGGAGAAAAATGTGTTCATTTGATGTATGCGCGAAATGCCTTAAAAATGGCTTTAAAATGGATTTGGAGCATGGAGACGATTATCTCGGGATTGCAAGATAACCAAACAAAACTTTTAGTGGATTTCTACTTATTTTATTAAATATCATCTCCACCAAACAGGACAAGCTTTCATGTGTTATAGTTTTGGAGAAAAATGTGTTCATTTCATGTATGCGCAAAATGCCTTTGAAATGGCTTTAAAATGGATTTGGAGCATGGAGACGATTATCTCGGGATTGCAAGATAACCAAACAAAACTTTTAGTGGATTTCTACTTATTTTATTAAATATCATCTCCACCAAACAGGACAAGCTTGCATCTGTTATAGTTTTGGAGAAAAATGTGTTCATTTCATGTATGCGCGAAATGCCTTAAAAATGACTTTAAAATGGATTTGGAGCATGGAGACGATTATCTCGGGATTGCAAGATAACCAAACAAAACTTTTAGTGGATTTCTACTTATTTTATTAAATATCATCTCCACCAAACAGGACAAGCTTGCATCTGTTATAGTTTTGGAGAAAAATGTGTTAATTTCATGTATGCGCGAAATGCCTTAAAAATGGCTTTAAAATGGATTTGGAGCATGGAGACGATTATCTCGGGATTGCAAGATAACCAAACAAAACTTTTAGTGGATTTCTACTTATTTTATTAAATATCATCTCCACCAAACAGGACAAGCTTGCATCTGTTATAGTTTTGGAGAAAAATGTGTTCATTTCATGTATGCGCGAAATGCCTTAAAAATGGCTTTAAAATGGATTTGGAGCATGGAGACGATTATCTCGGGATTGCAAGATAACCAAACAAAACTTTTAGTGGATTTCTACTTATTTTATTAAATATCATCTCCACCAAACAGGACAAGCTTGCATGTGTTATAGTTTTGGAGAAAAATGTGTTCATTTCATGTATGCGCAAAATGCCTTTGAAATGGCTTTAAAATGGATTTGGAGCATGGAGAC
The DNA here is from genome assembly GCF_048569485.1 of Anomaloglossus baeobatrachus. NCBI lineage: Eukaryota > Metazoa > Chordata > Amphibia > Anura > Aromobatidae > Anomaloglossus > Anomaloglossus baeobatrachus. The sequence goes on from NW_027442593.1 coordinate 61,529, forward strand.
GATTATCTCAGGATGGCAATATAAACAAACGAAACTTTTAGTAGATTTCTACTTATTTTATTAAATATTATCTCCACCAAACAGGACAAGCTTGCATCTGTTATAGTTTTGGATAAAAATGTGTTCATTTCATGTATGCGCGAAATGCCTTAAAAATGGCTTTAAAATGGATTTGGAGCATAGAGACGATTATCTCGGGATTGCAAGATAACCAAACAAAACTTTTAGTGGATTTCTACTTATTTTATTAAATATCATCTCCACCAAACAGGACAAGCTTGCATGTGTTATAGTTTTGGAGAAAAATGTGTTCATTTCATGTATGCGCAAAATGCCTTTGAAATGGCTTTAAAATGGATTTGGAGCATAGAGACGATTATCTCGGGATTGCAAGATAACCAAACAAAACTTTTAGTGGATTTCTACTTATTTTATTAAATATCATCTCCACCAAACAGGACAAGTTTGCATCTGTTATAGTTTTGGAGAAAAATGTGTTCATTTCATGTATGCGCGAAATGCCTTAAAAATGGCTTTAAAATGGATTTGGAGCATGGAGACGATTATCTCGGGATTGCAAGATAACCAAACAAAACTTTTAGTGGATTTCTACTTATTTTATTAAATATCATCTCCACCAAACAGGACAAGCTTGCATCTGTTATAGTTTTGGAGAAAAATGTGTTCATTTCATGTATGCGCGAAATGCCTTAAAAATGGCTTTAAAATTGATTTGGAGCATGGAGACGATTATCTCGGGATTGCAAGATAACCAAACAAAACTTTTAGTGGATTTCTACTTATTTTATTAAATATCATCTCCACCAAACAGGACAAGCTTGCATCTGTTATAGTTTTGGAGAAAAATGTGTTCATTTCATGTATGCGCGAAATGCCTTAAAAATGGCTTTAAAATGGATTTGGAGCATGGAGACGATTATCTCGGGATTGCAAGATAACCAAACAAAACTTTTAGTGGATTTCTACTTATTTTATTAAATATCATCTCCACCAAACAGGACAAGCTTGCATGTGTTATAATTTTGGAGAAAAATGTGTTCATTTCATGTATGCGCAAAATGCCTTTGAAATGGCTTTAAAATGGATTTGGAGCATGGAGACGAATATCTCGGGATTGCAAGATAACCAAACAAAACTTTTAGTGGATTTCTACTTATTTTATTAAATATCATCTCCACCAAACAGGACAAGCTTGCATCTGTTATAGTTTTGGAGAAAAATGTGTTCATTTCATGTATGCGCGAAATGCCTTAAAAATGGCTTTAAAATGGATTTGGAGCATGGAGACGATTATCTCGGGATTGCAAGATAACCAAACAAAACTTTTAGTGGATTTCTACTTATTTTATTAAATATCATCTCCACCAAACAGGACAAGCTTGCATCTGTTATAGTTTTGGAGAAAAATGTGTTCATTTCATGTATGCGCGAAATGCCTTAAAAATGGCTTTAAAATGGATTTGGAGCATGGAGACGATTATCTCGGGATTGCAAGATAACCAAACAAAACTTTTAGTGGATTTCTACTTATTTTATTAAATATCATCTCCACCAAACAGGACAAGCTTGCATCTGTTATAGTTTTGGAGAAAAATGTGTTCATTTCATGTATGCGCGAAATGCCTTAAAAATGGCTTTAAAATGGATTTGGAGCATGGAGACGATTATCTCGGGATTGCAAGATAACCAAACAAAACTTTTAGTGGATTTCTACTTATTTTATTAAATATCATCTCCACCAAACAGGACAAGCTTGCATCTGTTATAGTTTTGGAGAAAAATGTGTTCATTTCATGTATGCGCGAAATGCCTTAAAAATGGCTTTAAAATGGATTTGGAGCATGGAGACGATTATCTCGGGATTGCAAGATAACCAAACAAAACTTTTAGTGGATTTCTACTTATTTTATTAAATATCATCTCCACCAAACAGGACAAGCTTGCATCTGTTATAGTTTTGGAGAAAAATGTGTTCATTTCATGTATGCGCGAAATGCCTTAAAAATGGCTTTAAAATGGATTTGGAGCATGGAGACGATTATCTCGGGATTGCAATATAACCAAACAAAACTTTTAGTGGATTTCTACTTATTTTATTAAATATCATCTCCACCAAACAGGACAAGCTTGCATCTGTTATAGTTTTGGAGAAAAATGTGTTCATTTCATGTATGCGCGAAATGCCTTAAAAATGGCTTTAAAATGGATTTGGAGCATGGAGACGATTATCTCGGGATTGCAAGATAACCAAACAAAACTTTTAGTGGATTTCTACTTATTTTATTAAATATCATCTCCACCAAACAGGACAAGCTTGCATCTGTTATAGTTTTGGAGAAAAATGTGTTCATTTCATGTATGCGCGAAATGCCTTAAAAATGGCTTTAAAATGGATTTGGAGCATGGAGACGATTATCTCGGGATTGCAAGATAACCAAACAAAACTTTTAGTGGATTTCTACTTATTTTATTAAATACCATCTCCACCAAACAGGACAAGCTTGCATCTGTTATAGTTTTGGAGAAAAATGTGTTCATTTCATGTATGCGCGAAATGCCTTAAAAATGGCTTTAAAATGGATTTGGAGCATGGAGACGATTATCTCGGGATTGCAAGATAACCAAACAAAACTTTTAGTGGATTTCTACTTATTTTATTAAATATCATCTCCACCAAACAGGACAAGCTTGCATCTGTTATAGTTTTGGAGAAAAATGTGTTCATTTCATGTATGCGCGAAATGCCTTAAAAATGGCTTTAAAATGGATTTGGAGCATGGAGACGATTATCTCGGGATTGCAAGATAACCAAACAAAACTTTTAGTGGATTTCTACTTATTTTATTAAATATCATCTCCACCAAACAGGACAAGCTTGCATCTGTTATAGTTTTGGAGAAAAATGTGTTCATTTCATGTATGCGCGAAATGCCTTAAAAATGGCTTTAAAATGGATTTGGAGCATGGAGACGATTATCTCGGGATTGCAAGATAACCAAACAAAACTTTTAGTGGATTTCTACTTATTTTATTAAATATCATCTCCACCAAACAGGACAAGCTTGCATCTGTTATAGTTTTGGAGAAAAATGTGTTCATTTCATGTATGCGCGAAATGCCTTAAAAATGGCTTTAAAATGGATTTGGAGCATGGAGACGATTATCTCGGGATTGCAAGATAACCAAACAAAACTTTTAGTGGATTTCTACTTATTTTATTAAATATCATCTCCACCAAACAGGACAAGCTTGCATGTGTTATAGTTTTGGAGAAAAATGTGTTCATTTCATGTATGCGCAAAATGCCTTAAAAATTGCTTTAAAATGGATTTGGAGCATGGAGACGATTATCTCAGGATGGCAATATAAACAAACGAAACTTTTAGTAGATTTCTACTTATTTTATTAAATATTATCTCCACCAAACAGGACAAGCTTGCATCTGTTATAGTTTTGGAGAAAAATGTGTTCATTTCATGTATGCGCGAAATGCCTTAAAAATGGCTTTAAAATGGATTTGGAGCATGGAGACGATTATCTCGGGATTGCAAGATAACCAAACAAAACTTTTAGTGGATTTCTACTTATTTTATTAAATATCATCTCCACCAAACAGGACAAGCTTGCATCTGTTATAGTTTTGGAGAAAAATGTGTTCATTTCATGTATGCGCGAAATGCCTTAAAAATGGCTTTAAAATGGATTTGGAGCATGGAGACGATTATCTCGGGATTGCAAGATAACCAAACAAAACTTTTAGTGGATTTCTACTTATTTTATTAAATATCATCTCCACCAAACAGGACAAGCTTGCATCTGTTATAGTTTTGGAGAAAAATGTGTTCATTTCATGTATGCGCGAAATGCCTTAAAAATGGCTTTAAAATGGATTTGGAGCATGGAGACGATTATCTCGGGATTGCAAGATAACCAAACAAAACTTTTAGTGGATTTCTACTTATTTTATTAAATATCATCTCCACCAAACAGGACAAGCTTGCATCTGTTATAGTTTTGGAGAAAAATGTGTTCATTTCATGTATGCGCGAAATGCCTTAAAAATGGCTTTAAAATGGATTTGGAGCATGGAGACGATTATCTCGGGATTGCAAGATAACCAAACAAAACTTTTAGTGGATTTCTACTTATTTTATTAAATATCATCTCCACCAAACAGGACAAGCTTGCATCTGTTATAGTTTTGGAGAAAAATGTGTTCATTTCATGTATGCGCGAAATGCCTTAAAAATGGCTTTAAAATGGATTTGGAGCATGGAGACGATTATCTCCGGATTGCAAGATAACCAAACAAAACTTTTAGTGGATTTCTACTTATTTTATTAAATATCATCTCCACCAAACAGGACAAGCTTGCATGTGTTATAGTTTTGGAGAAAAATGTGTTCATTTCATGTATGCGCAAAATGCCTTAAAAATGGCTTTAAAATGGATTTGGAGCATGGAGACGATTATCTCAGGATGGCAATATAAACAAACGAAACTTTTAGTAGATTTCTACTTATTTTATTAAATATTATCTCCACCAAACAGGACAAGCTTGCATCTGTTATAGTTTTGGAGAAAAATGTGTTCATTTCATGTATGCGCGAAATGCCTTAAAAATGGCTTTAAAATGGATTTGGAGCATGGAGACGATTATCTCGGGATTGCAAGATAACCAAACAAAACTTTTAGTGGATTTCTACTTATTTTATTAAATATCATCTCCACCAAACAGGACAAGCTTGCATCTGTTATAGTTTTGGAGAAAAATGTGTTCATTTCATGTATGCGCGAAATGCCTTAAAAATGGCTTTAAAATGGATTTGGAGCATGGAGACGATTATCTCGGGATTGCAAGATAACCAAACAAAACTTTTAGTGGATTTCTACTTATTTTATTAAATATCATCTCCACCAAACAGGACAAGCTTGCATCTGTTATAGTTTTGGAGAAAAATGTGTTCATTTCATGTATGCGCGAAATGCCTTAAAAATGGCTTTAAAATGGATTTGGAGCATGGAGACGATTATCTCGGGATTGCAAGATAACCAAACAAAACTTTTAGTGGATTTCTACTTATTTTATTAAATATCATCTCCACCAAACAGGACAAGCTTGCATCTGTTAAAGTTTTGGAGAAAAATGTGTTCATTTCATGTATGCGCGAAATGCCTTAAAAATGGCTTTAAAATGGATTTGGAGCATGGAGACGATTATCTCGGGATTGCAAGATAACCAAACAAAACTTTTAGTGGATTTCTACTTATTTTATTAAATATCATCTCCACCAAACAGGACAAGCTTGCATCTGTTATAGTTTTGGAGAAAAATGTGTTCATTTCATGTATGCGCGAAATGCCTTAAAAATGGCTTTAAAATGGATTTGGAGCATGGAGACGATTATCTCGGGATTGCAATATAACCAAACAAAACTTTTAGTGGATTTCTACTTATTTTATTAAATATCATCTCCACCAAACAGGACAAGCTTGCATCTGTTATAGTTTTGGAGAAAAATGTGTTCATTTCATGTATGCGCGAAATGCCTTAAAAATGGCTTTAAAATGGATTTGGAGCATGGAGACGATTATCTCGGGATTGCAAGATAACCAAACAAAACTTTTAGTGGATTTCTACTTATTTTATTAAATATCATCTCCACCAAACAGGACAAGCTTGCATCTGTTATAGTTTTGGAGAAAAATGTGTTCATTTCATGTATGCGCGAAATGCCTTAAAAATGGCTTTAAAATGGATTTGGAGCATGGAGACGATTATCTCGGGATTGCAAGATAACCAAACAAAACTTTTAGTGGATTTCTACTTATTTTATTAAATATCATCTCCACCAAACAGGACAAGCTTGCATCTGTTATAGTTTTGGAGAAAAATGTGTTCATTTCATGTATGCGCGAAATGCCTTAAAAATGGCTTTAAAATGGATTTGGAGCATGGAGACGATTATCTCGGGATTGCAATATAACCAAACAAAACTTTTAGTGGATTTCTACTTATTTTATTAAATATCATCTCCACCAAACAGGACAAGCTTGCATCTGTTATAGTTTTGGAGAAAAATGTGTTCATTTCATGTATGCGCGAAATGCCTTAAAAATGGCTTTAAAATGGATTTGGAGCATGGAGACGATTATCTCGGGATTGCAAGATAACCAAACAAAACGTTTAGTGGATTTCTACTTATTTTATTAAATATCATCTCCACCAAACAGGACAAGCTTGCATCTGTTATAGTTTTGGAGAAAAATGTGTTAATTTCATGTATGCGCGAAATGCCTTAAAAATGGCTTTAAAATGGATTTGGAGCATGGAGACGATTATCTCGGGATTGCAAGATAACCAAACAAAACTTTTAGTGGATTTCTACTTATTTTATTAAATATTATCTCCACCAAACAGGACAAGCTTGCATGTGTTATAGTTTTGGAGAAAAATGTGTTAATTTCATGTATGCGCAAAATGCCTTTGAAATGGCTTTAAAATGGATTTGGAGCATGGAGACGATTATCTCGGGATTGCAAGATAACCAAACAAAACTTTTAGTGGATTTCTACTTATTTTATTAAATATCATCTCCACCAAACAGGACAAGCTTGCATCTGATATAGTTTTGGAGAAAAATGTGTTCATTTCATGTATGCGCGAAATGCCTTAAAAATGGCTTTAAAATGGATTTGGAGCATGGAGACGATTATCTCGGGATTGCAAGATAACCAAACAAAACTTTTAGTGGATTTCTACTTATTTTATTAAATATCATCTCCACCAAACAGGACAAGCTTGCATCTGTTATAGTTTTGGAGAAAAATGTGTTCATTTCATGTATGCGCGAAATGCCTTAAAAATGGCTTTAAAAAGGATTTGGAGCATGGAGACGATTATCTCGGGATTGCAAGATAACCAAACAAAACTTTTAGTGGATTTCTACTTATTTTATTAAATATCATCTCCACCAAACAGGACAAGCTTGCATCTGTTATAGTTTTGGAGAAAAATGTGTTCATTTCATGTATGCGCGAAATGCCTTAAAAATGGCTTTAAAATGGATTTGGAGCATGGAGACGATTATCTCGGGATTGCAAGATAACCAAACAAAACTTTTAGTGGATTTCTACTTATTTTATTAAATATCATCTCCACCAAACAGGACAAGCTTGCATCTGTTATAGTTTTGGAGAAAAATGTGTTCATTTCATGTATGCGCGAAATGCCTTAAAAATGGCTTTAAAATGGATTTGGAGCATGGAGACGATTATCTCGGGATTGCAAGATAACCAAACAAAACTTTTAGTGGATTTCTACTTATTTTATTAAATATCATCTCCACCAAACAGGACAAGCTTGCATCTGTTATAGTTTTGGAGAAAAATGTGTTCATTTCATGTATGCGCGAAATGCCTTAAAAATGGCTTTAAAATGGATTTGGAGCATGGAGACGATTATCTCGGGATTGCAATATAACCAAACAAAACTTTTAGTGGATTTCTACTTATTTTATTAAATATCATCTCCACCAAACAGGACAAGCTTGCATCTGTTATAGTTTTGGAGAAAAATGTGTTCATTTCATGTATGCGCGAAATGCCTTAAAAATGGCTTTAAAATGGATTTGGAGCATGGAGACGATTATCTCGGGATTGCAAGATAACCAAACAAAACTTTTAGTGGATTTCTACTTATTTTATTAAATATCATCTCCACCAAACAGGACAAGCTTGCATCTGTTATAGTTTTGGAGAAAAATGTGTTCATTTCATGTATGCGCGAAATGCCTTAAAAATGGCTTTAAAATGGATTTGGAGCATGGAGACGATTATCTCGGGATTGCAAGATAACCAAACAAAACTTTTAGTGGATTTCTACTTATTTTATTAAATATCATCTCCACCAAACAGGACAAGCTTGCATCTGTTATAGTTTTGGAGAAAAATGTGTTCATTTCATGTATGCGCAAAATGCCTTAAAAATGGCTTTAAAATGGATTTGGAGCATGGAGACGATTATCTCAGGATGGCAATATAAACAAACGAAACTTTTAGTAGATTTCTACTTATTTTATTAAATATTATCTCCACCAAACAGGACAAGCTTGCATCTGTTATAGTTTTGGAGAAAAATGTGTTCATTTCATGTATGCGCGAAATGCCTTAAAAATGGCTTTAAAATGGATTTGGAGCATGGAGACGATTATCTCGGGATTGCAAGATAACCAAACAAAACTTTTAGTGGATTTCTACTTATTTTATTAAATATCATCTCCACCAAACAGGACAAGCTTGCATCTGTTATAGTTTTGGAGAAAAATGTGTTCATTTCATGTATGCGCGAAATGCCTTAAAAATGGCTTTAAAATGGATTTGGAGCATGGAGACGATTATCTCGGGATTGCAAGATAACCAAACAAAACTTTTAGTGGATTTCTACTTATTTTATTAAATATCATCTCCACCAAACAGGACAAGCTTGCATCTGTTATAGTTTTGGAGAAAAATGTGTTCATTTCATGTATGCGCGAAATGCCTTAAAAATGGCTTTAAAATGGATTTGGAGCATGGAGACGATTATCTCGGGATTGCAAGATAACCAAACAAAACTTTTAGTGGATTTCTACTTATTTTATTAAATATCATCTCCACCAAACAGGACAAGCTTGCATCTGTTATAGTTTTGGAGAAAAATGTGTTCATTTCATGTATGCGCGAAATGCCTTAAAAATGGCTTTAAAATGGATTTGGAGCATGGAGACGATTATCTCGGGATTGCAAGATAACCAAACAAAACTTTTAGTGGATTTCTACTTATTTTATTAAATATCATCTCCACCAAACAGGACAAGCTTGCATCTGTTATAGTTTTGGAGAAAAATGTGTTCATTTCATGTATGCGCGAAATGCCTTAAAAATGGCTTTAAAATGGATTTGGAGCATGGAGACGATTATCTCGCGATTGCAAGATAACCAAACAAAACTTTTAGTGGATTTCTACTTATTTTATTAAATATCATCTCCACCAAACAGGACAAGCTTGCATGTGTTATAGTTTTGGAGAAAAATGTGTTCATTTCATGTATGCGCAAAATGCCTTTGAAATGGCTTTAAAATGGATTTGGAGCATGGAGACGATTATCTCGGGATTGCAAGATAACCAAACAAAACTTTTAGTGGATTTCTACTTATTTTATTAAATATCATCTCCACCAAACAGGACAAGCTTGCATCTGTTATAGTTTTGGAGAAAAATGTGTTCATTTCATGTATGCGCGAAATGCCTTAAAAATGGCTTTAAAGTGGATTTGGAGCATGGAGACGATTATCTCGTGATTGCAAGATAACCAAACAAAACTTTTAGTGGATTTCTACTTATTTTATTAAATATCATCTCCACCAAACAGGACAAGCTTGCATCTGTTATAGTTTTGGAGAAAAATGTGTTCATTTCATGTATGCGCGAAATGCCTTAAAAATGGCTTTAAAATGGATTTGGAGCATGGAGACGATTATCTCGGGATTGCAAGATAACCAAACAAAACTTTTAGTGGATTTCTACTTATGTTATTAAATATCATCTCCACCAAACAGGACAAGCTTGCATCTGTTATAGTTTTGGAGAAAAATGTGTTCATTTCATGTATGCGCGAAATGCCTTAAAAATGGCTTTAAAATGGATTTGGAGCATGGAGACGATTATCTCGGGATTGCAAGATAACCAAACAAAACTTTTAGTGGATTTCTACTTATTTTATTAAATATCATCTCCACCAAACAGGACAAGCTTGCATCTGTTATAGTTTTGGAGAAAAATGTGTTCATTTCATGTATGCGCGAAATGCCTTAAAAATGGCTTTAAAATGGATTTGGAGCATGGAGACGATTATCTCGGATTGCAATATAACCAAACAAAACTTTTAGTGGATTTCTACTTATTTTATTAAATATCATCTCCACCAAACAGGACAAGCTTGCATCTGTTATAGTTTTGGAGAAAAATGTGTTCATTTCATGTATGCGCGAAATGCCTTAAAAATGGCTTTAAAATGGATTTGGAGCATGGAGACGATTATCTCGGGATTGCAAGATAACCAAACAAAACTTTTAGTGGATTTCTACTTATTTTATTAAATATCATCTCCACCAAACAGGACAAGCTTGCATCTGTTATAGTTTTGGAGAAAAATGTGTTCATTTCATGTATGCGCGAAATGCCTTAAAAAAGGCTTTAAAATGGATTTGGAGCATGGAGACGATTATCTCGGGATTGCAAGATAACCAAACAAAACTTTTAGTGGATTTCTACTTATTTTATTAAATATCATCTCCACCAAACAGGACAAGCTTGCATCTGTTATAGTTTTGGAGAAAAATGTGTTCATTTCATGTATGCGCAAAATGCCTTAAAAATGGCTTTAAAATGGATTTGGAGCATGGAGACGATTATCTCAGGATGGCAATATAAACAAACGAAACTTTTAGTAGATTTCTACTTATTTTATTAAATATTATCTCCACCAAACAGGACAAGCTTGCATCTGTTATAGTTTTGGAGAAAAATGTGTTCATTTCATGTATGCGCGAAATGCCTTAAAAATGGCTTTAAAATGGATTTGGAGCATGGAGACGATTATCTCGGGATTGCAAGATAACCAAACAAAACTTTTAGTGGATTTCTACTTATTTTATTAAATATCATCTCCACCAAACAGGACAAGCTTGCATCTGTTATAGTTTTGGAGAAAAATGTGTTCATTTCATGTATGCGCGAAATGCCTTAAAAATGGCTTTAAAATGGATTTGGAGCATGGAGACGATTATCTCGGGATTGCAAGATAACCAAACAAAACTTTTAGTGGATTTCTACTTATTTTATTAAATATCATCTCCACCAAACAGGACAAGCTTGCATCTGTTATAGTTTTGGAGAAAAATGTGTTCATTTCATGTATGCGCGAAATGCCTTAAAAATGGCTTTAAAATGGATTTGGAGCATGGAGACGATTATCTCGGGATTGCAAGATAACCAAACAAAACTTTTAGTGGATTTCTACTTATTTTATTAAATATCATCTCCACCAAACAGGACAAGCTTGCATGTGTTATAGTTTTGGAGAAAAATGTGTTCATTTCATGTATGCGCAAAATGCCTTTGAAATGGCTTTAAAATGGATTTGGAGCATGGAGACGATTATCTCGGGATTGCAAGATAACCAAACAAAACTTTTAGTGGATTTCTACTTATTTTATTAAATATCATCTCCACCAAACAGGGCAAGCTTGCATCTGTTATAGTTTTGGAGAAAAATGTGTTCATTTCATGTATGCGCGAAATGCCTTAAAAATGGCTTTAAAGTGGATTTGGAGCATGGAGACGATTATCTCGTGATTGCAAGATAACCAAACAAAACTTTTAGTGGATTTCTACTTATTTTATTAAATATCATCTCCACCAAACAGGACAAGCTTGCATCTGTTATAGTTTTGGAGAAAAATGTGTTCATTTCATGTATGCGCGAAATGCCTTAAAAATGGCTTTAAAATGGATTTGGAGCATGGAGACGATTATCTCGGGATTGCAAGATAACCAAAAAAAACTTTTAGTGGATTTCTACTTATTTTATTAAATATCATCTCCACCAAACAGGACAAGCTTGCATCTGTTATAGTTTTGGAGAAAAATGTGTTCATTTCATGTATGCGCAAAATGCCTTAAAAATGGCTTTAAAATGGATTTGGAGCATGGAGACGATTATCTCGGGATTGCAAGATAACCAAACAAAACTTTTAGTGGATTTCTACTTATTTTATTAAATATCATCTCCACCAAACAGGACAAGCTTGCATCTGTTATAGTTTTGGAGAAAAATGTGTTCATTTCATGTATGCGCGAAATGCCTTAAAAATGGCTTTAAAATGGATTTGGAGCATGGAGACGATTATCTCGGGATTGCAAGATAACCAAACAAAACTTTTAGTGGATTTCTACTTATTTTATTAAATATCATCTCCACCAAACAGGACAAGCTTGCATCTGTTATAGTTTTGGAGAAAAATGTGTTCATTTCATGTATGCGCGAAATGCCTTAAAAATGGCTTTAAAATGGATTTGGAGCATGGAGACGATTATCTCGGGATTGCAAGATAACCAAACAAAACTTTTAGTGGATTTCTACTTATTTTATTAAATATCATCTCCACCAAACAGGACAAGCTTGCATCTGTTATAGTTTTGGAGAAAAATGTGTTCATTTCATGTATGCGCGAAATGCCTTAAAAATGGCTTTAAAATGGATTTGGAGCATGGAGACGATTATCTCGGGATTGCAATATAACCAAACAAAACTTTTAGTGGATTTCTACTTATTTTATTAAATATCATCTCCACCAAACAGGACAAGCTTGCATCTGTTATAGTTTTGGAGAAAAATGTGTTCATTTCATGTATGCGCGAAATGCCTTAAAAATGGCTTTAAAATGGATTTGGAGCATGGAGACGATTATCTCGGGATTGCAAGATAACCAAACAAAACTTTTAGTGGATTTCTACTTATTTTATTAAATATCATCTCCACCAAACAGGACAAGCTTGCATCTGTTATAGTTTTGGAGAAAAATGTGTTCATTTCATGTATGCGCGAAATGCCTTAAAAATGGCTTTAAAATGGATTTGGAGCATGGAGACGATTATCTCGGGATTGCAAGATAACCAAACAAAACTTTTAGTGGATTTCCACTTATTTTATTAAATATCATCTCCACCAAACAGGACAAGCTTGCATCTGTTATAGTTTTGGAGAAAAATGTGTTCATTTCATGTATGCGCGAAATGCCTTAAAAATGGCTTTAAAATGGATTTGGAGCATGGAGACGATTATCTCGGGATTGCAAGATAACCAAACAAAACTTTTAGTGGATTTCTACTTATTTTATTAAATATCATCTCCACCAAACAGGACAAGCTTGCATCTGTTAAAGTTTTGGAGAAAAATGTGTTCATTTCATGTATGCGCGAAATGCCTTAAAAATGGCTTTAAAATGGATTTGGAGCATGGAGACGATTATCTCGGGATTGCAAGATAACCAAACAAAACTTTTAGTGGATTTCTACTTATTTTATTAAATATCATCTCCACCAAACAGGACAAGCTTGCATCTGTTAAAGTTTTGGAGAAAAATGTGTTCATTTCATGTATGCGCGAAATGCCTTAAAAATGGCTTTAAAATGGATTTGGAGCATGGAGACGATTATCTCGGGATTGCAAGATAACCAAACAAAACTTTTAGTGGATTTCTACTTATTTTATTAAATATCATCTCCACCAAATAGGACAAGCTTGCATCTGTTATAGTTTTGGAGAAAAATGTGTTCATTTCATGTATGCGCGAAATGCCTTAAAAATGGCTTTAAAATGGATTTGGAGCATGGAGACGATTATCTCGGGATTGCAAGATAACCAAACAAAACTTTTAGTGGATTTCTACTTATTTTATTAAATATCATCTCCACCAAACAGGACAAGCTTGCATCTGTTATAGTTTTGGAGAAAAATGTGTTCATTTCATGTATGCGCGAAATGCCTTAAAAATGGCTTTAAAATGGATTTGGAGCATGGAGACGATTATCTCGGGATTGCAAGATAACCAAACAAAACTTTTAGTGGATTTCTACTTATTTTATTAAATATCATCTCCACCAAACAGGACAAGCTTGCATCTGTTATAGTTTTGGAGAAAAATGTGTTCATTTCATGTATGCGCGAAATGCCTTAAAAATGGCTTTAAAATGGATTTGGAGCATGGAGACGATTATCTCGCGATTGCAAGATAACCAAACAAAACTTTTAGTGGATTTCTACTTATTTTATTAAATATCATCTCCACCAAACAGGACAAGCTTGCATGTGTTATAGTTTTGGAGAAAAATGTGTTCATTTCATGTATGCGCAAAATGCCTTTGAAATGGCTTTAAAATGGATTTGGAGCATGGAGACGATTATCTCGGGATTGCAAGATAACCAAACAAAACTTTTAGTGGATTTCTACTTATTTTATTAAATATCATCTCCACCAAACAGGACAAGCTTGCATCTGTTATAGTTTTGGAGAAAAATGTGTTCATTTCATGTATGCGCGAAATGCCTTAAAAATGGCTTTAAAATGGATTTGGAGCATGGAGACGATTATCTCGTGATTGCAAGATAACCAAACAAAACTTTTAGTGGATTTCTACTTATTTTATTAAATATCATCTCCACCAAACAGGACAAGCTTGCATCTGTTATAGTTTTGGAGAAAAATGTGTTCATTTCATGTATGCGCGAAATGCCTTAAAAATGGCTTTAAAATGGATTTGGAGCATGGAGACGATTATCTCGGGATTGCAAGATAACCAAACAAAACTTTTAGTGGATTTCTACTTATTTTATTAAATATCATCTCCACCAAACAGGACAAGCTTGCATCTGTTATAGTTTTGGAGAAAAATGTGTTCATTTTATGTTTGCGCGAAATGCCTTAAAAATGGCTTTACAATGGATTTGGAGCATGGAGACGATTATCTCGGGATTGCAAGATAACCAAACAAAACTTTTAGTGGATTTCTACTTATTTTATTAAATATCATCTCCACCAAACAGGACAAGCTTGCATCTGTTATAGTTTTGGAGAAAAATGTGTTCATTTCATGTATGCGCGAAATGCCTTAAAAATGGCTTTAAAATGGATTTGGAGCATGGAGACGATTATCTCGGGATTGCAAGATAACCAAACAAAACTTTTAGTGGATTTCTACTTATTTTATTAAATATCATCTCCACCAAACAGGACAAGCTTGCATCTGTTATAGTTTTGGAGAAAAATGTGTTCATTTCATGTATGCGCGAAATGCCTTAAAAATGGCTTTAAAATGGATTTGGAGCATGGAGACGATTATCTCGGGATTGCAAGATAACCAAACAAAACTTTTAGTGGATTTCTACTTATTTTATTAAATATCATCTCCACCAAACAGGACAAGCTTGCATCTGTTATAGTTTTGGAGAAAAATGTGTTCATTTCATGTATGCGCGAAATGCCTTAAAAATGGCTTTAAAATGGATTTGGAGCATGGAGACGATTATCTCGGGATTGCAATATAACCAAACAAAACTTTTAGTGGATTTCTACTTATTTTATTAAATATCATCTCCACCAAACAGGACAAGCTTGCATCTGTTATAGTTTTGGAGAAAAATGTGTTCATTTCATGTATGCGCGAAATGCCTTAAAAATGGCTTTAAAATGGATTTGGAGCATGGAGACGATTATCTCGGGATTGCAAGATAACCAAACAAAACTTTTAGTTGATTTCTACTTATTTTATTAAATATCATCTCCACCAAACAGGACAAGCTTGCATCTGTTATAGTTTTGGAGAAAAATGTGTTCATTTCATGTATGCGCGAAATGCCTTAAAAATGGCTTTAAAATGGATTTGGAGCATGGAGACGATTATCTCGGGATTGCAAGATAACCAAACAAAACTTTTAGTGGATTTCTACTTATTTTATTAAATATCATCTCCACCAAACAGGACAAGCTTGCATCTGTTAAAGTTTTGGAGAAAAATGTGTTCATTTCATGTATGCGCGAAATGCCTTAAAAATGGCTTTAAAATGGATTTGGAGCATGGAGACGATTATCTCGGGATTGCAAGATAACCAAACAAAACTTTTAGTGGATTTCTACTTATTTTATTAAATATCATCTCCACCAAACAGGACAAGCTTGCATCTGTTAAAGTTTTGGAGAAAAATGTGTTCATTTCATGTATGCGCGAAATGCCTTAAAAATGGCTTTAAAATGGATTTGGAGCATGGAGACGATTATCTCGGGATTGCAAGATAACCAAACAAAACTTTTAGTGGATTTCTACTTATTTTATTAAATATCATCTCCACCAAATAGGACAAGCTTGCATCTGTTATAGTTTTGGAGAAAAATGTGTTCATTTCATGTATGCGCGAAATGCCTTAAAAATGGCTTTAAAATGGATTTGGAGCATGGAGACGATTATCTCGGGATTGCAAGATAACCAAACAAAACTTTTAGTGGATTTCTACTTATTTTATTAAATATCATCTCCACCAAACAGGACAAGCTTGCATCTGTTATAGTTTTGGAGAAAAATGTGTTCATTTCATGTATGCGCGAAATGCCTTAAAAATGGCTTTAAAATGGATTTGGAGCATGGAGACGATTATCTCGGGATTGCAAGATAACCAAACAAAACTTTTAGTGGATTTCTACTTATTTTATTAAATATCATCTCCACCAAACAGGACAAGCTTGCATCTGTTATAGTTTTGGAGAAAAATGTGTTCATTTCATGTATGCGCGAAATGCCTTAAAAATGGCTTTAAAATGGATTTGGAGCATGGAGACGATTATCTCGCGATTGCAAGATAACCAAACAAAACTTTTAGTGGATTTCTACTTATTTTATTAAATATCATCTCCACCAAACAGGACAAGCTTGCATGTGTTATAGTTTTGGAGAAAAATGTGTTCATTTCATGTATGCGCAAAATGCCTTTGAAATGGCTTTAAAATGGATTTGGAGCATGGAGACGATTATCTCGGGATTGCAAGATAACCAAACAAAACTTTTAGTGGATTTCTACTTATTTTATTAAATATCATCTCCACCAAACAGGACAAGCTTGCATCTGTTATAGTTTTGGAGAAAAATGTGTTCATTTCATGTATGCGCGAAATGCCTTAAAAATGGCTTTAAAATGGATTTGGAGCATGGAGACGATTATCTCGTGATTGCAAGATAACCAAACAAAACTTTTAGTGGATTTCTACTTATTTTATTAAATATCATCTCCACCAAACAGGACAAGCTTGCATCTGTTATAGTTTTGGAGAAAAATGTGTTCATTTCATGTATGCGCGAAATGCCTTAAAAATGGCTTTAAAATGGATTTGGAGCATGGAGACGATTATCTCGGGATTGCAAGATAACCAAACAAAACTTTTAGTGGATTTCTACTTATTTTATTAAATATCATCTCCACCAAACAGGACAAGCTTGCATCTGTTATAGTTTTGGAGAAAAATGTGTTCATTTTATGTTTGCGCGAAATGCCTTAAAAATGGCTTTACAATGGATTTGGAGCATGGAGACGATTATCTCGGGATTGCAAGATAACCAAACAAAACTTTTAGTGGATTTCTACTTATTTTATTAAATATCATCTCCACCAAACAGGACAAGCTTGCATCTGTTATAGTTTTGGAGAAAAATGTGTTCATTTCATGTATGCGCGAAATGCCTTAAAAATGGCTTTAAAATGGATTTGGAGCATGGAGACGATTATCTCGGGATTGCAAGATAACCAAACAAAACTTTTAGTGGATTTCTACTTATTTTATTAAATATCATCTCCACCAAACAGGACAAGCTTGCATCTGTTATAGTTTTGGAGAAAAATGTGTTCATTTCATGTATGCGCGAAATGCCTTAAAAATGGCTTTAAAATGGATTTGGAGCATGGAGACGATTATCTCGGGATTGCAAGATAACCAAACAAAACTTTTAGTGGATTTCTACTTATTTTATTAAATATCATCTCCACCAAACAGGACAAGCTTGCATCTGTTATAGTTTTGGAGAAAAATGTGTTCATTTCATGTATGCGCGAAATGCCTTAAAAATGGCTTTAAAATGGATTTGGAGCATGGAGACGATTATCTCGGGATTGCAATATAACCAAACAAAACTTTTAGTGGATTTCTACTTATTTTATTAAATATCATCTCCACCAAACAGGACAAGCTTGCATCTGTTATAGTTTTGGAGAAAAATGTGTTCATTTCATGTATGCGCGAAATGCCTTAAAAATGGCTTTAAAATGGATTTGGAGCATGGAGACGATTATCTCGGGATTGCAAGATAACCAAACAAAACTTTTAGTTGATTTCTACTTATTTTATTAAATATCATCTCCACCAAACAGGACAAGCTTGCATCTGTTATAGTTTTGGAGAAAAATGTGTTCATTTCATGTATGCGCGAAATGCCTTAAAAATGGCTTTAAAATGGATTTGGAGCATGGAGACGATTATCTCGGGATTGCAAGATAACCAAACAAAACTTTTAGTGGATTTCTACTTATTTTATTAAATATCATCTCCACCAAACAGGACAAGCTTGCATCTGTTATAGTTTTGGAGAAAAATGTGTTCATTTCATGTATGCGCGAAATGCCTTAAAAATGGCTTTAAAATGGATTTGGAGCATGGAGACGATTATCTCGGGATTGCAAGATAACCAAACAAAACTTTTAGTGGATTTCTACTTATTTTATTAAATATCATCTCCACCAAACAGGACAAGCTTGCATCTGTTATAGTTTTGGAGAAAAATGTGTTCATTTCATGTATGCGCGAAATGCCTTAAAAATGGCTTTAAAATGGATTTGGAGCATGGAGACGATTATCTCGGGATTGCAAGATAACCAAACAAAACTTTTAGTGGATTTCTACTTATTTTATTAAATATCATCTCCACCAAACAGGACAAGCTTGCATCTGTTATAGTTTTGGAGAAAAATGTGTTAATTTCATGTATGCGCAAAATGCCTTTGAAATGGCTTTAAAATGGATTTGGAGCATGGAGACGATTATCTCGGGATTGCAAGATAACCAAACAAAACTTTTAGTGGATTTCTACTTATTTTATTAAATATCATCTCCACCAAACAGGACAAGCTTGCATGTGTTATAGTTTTGGAGAAAAATGTGTTAATTTCATGTATGCGCAAAATGCCTTTGAAATGGCTTTAAAATGGATTTGGAGCATGGAGACGATTATCTCGGGATTGCAAGATAACCAAACAAAACTTTTAGTGGATTTCTACTTATTTTATTAAATATCATCTCCACCAAACAGGACAAGCTTGCATCTGATATAGTTTTGGAGAAAAATGTGTTCATTTCATGTATGCGCGAAATGCCTTAAAAATGGCTTTAAAATGGATTTGGAGCATGGAGACGATTATCTCGGGATTGCAAGATAACCAAACAAAACTTTTAGTGGATTTCTACTTATTTTATTAAATATCATCTCCACCAAACAGGACAAGCTTGCATCTGTTATAGTTTTGGAGAAAAATGTGTTCATTTCATGTATGCGCGAAATGCCTTAAAAATGGCTTTAAAATGGATTTGGAGCATGGAGACGATTATCTCGGGATTGCAAGATAACCAAACAAAACTTTTAGTGGATTTCTACTTATTTTATTAAATATCATCTCCACCAAACAGGACAAGCTTGCATCTGTTATAGTTTTGGAGAAAAATGTGTTCATTTCATGTATGCGCGAAATGCCTTAAAAATGGCTTTAAAATGGATTTGGAGCATGGAGACGATTATCTCGGGATTGCAATATAACCAAACAAAACTTTTAGTGGATTTCTACTTATTTTATTAAATATCATCTCCACCAAACAGGACAAGCTTGCATCTGTTATAGTTTTGGAGAAAAATGTGTTCATTTCATGTATGCGCGAAATGCCTTAAAAATGGCTTTAAAATGGATTTGGAGCATGGAGACGATTATCTCGGGATTGCAAGATAACCAAACAAAACTTTTAGTGGATTTCTACTTATTTTATTAAATATCATCTCCACCAAACAGGACAAGCTTGCATCTGTTATAGTTTTGGAGAAAAATGTGTTCATTTCATGTATGCGCGAAATGCCTTAAAAATGGCTTTAAAATGGATTTGGAGCATGGAGACGATTATCTCGGGATTGCAAGATAACCAAACAAAACTTTTAGTGGATTTCTACTTATTTTATTAAATATCATCTCCACCAAACAGGACAAGCTTGCATCTGTTATAGTTTTGGAGAAAAATGTGTTCATTTCATGTATGCGCAAAATGCCTTAAAAATGGCTTTAAAATGGATTTGGAGCATGGAGACGATTATCTCAGGATGGCAATATAAACAAACGAAACTTTTAGTAGATTTCTACTTATTTTATTAAATATTATCTCCACCAAACAGGACAAGCTTGCATCTGTTATAGTTTTGGAGAAAAATGTGTTCATTTCATGTATGCGCGAAATGCCTTAAAAATGGCTTTAAAATGGATTTGGAGCATGGAGACGATTATCTCGGGATTGCAAGATAACCAAACAAAACTTTTAGTGGATTTCTACTTATTTTATTAAATATCATCTCCACCAAACAGGACAAGCTTGCATCTGTTATAGTTTTGGAGAAAAATGTGTTCATTTCATGTATGCGCGAAATGCCTTAAAAATGGCTTTAAAATGGATTTGGAGCATGGAGACGATTATCTCGGGATTGCAAGATAACCAAACAAAACTTTTAGTGGATTTCTACTTATTTTATTAAATATCATCTCCACCAAACAGGACAAGCTTGCATCTGTTATAGTTTTGGAGAAAAATGTGTTCATTTCATGTATGCGCAAAATGCCTTTGAAATGGCTTTAAAATGGATTTGGAGCATGGAGACGATTATCTCGGGATTGCAAGATAACCAAACAAAACTTTTAGTGGATTTCTACTTATTTTATTAAATATCATCTCCACCAAACAGGACAAGCTTGCATCTGATATAGTTTTGGAGAAAAATGTGTTCATTTCATGTATGCGCGAAATGCCTTAAAAATGGCTTTAAAATGGATTTGGAGCATGGAGACGATTATCTCGGGATTGCAAGATAACCAAACAAAACTTTTAGTGGATTTCTACTTATTTTATTAAATATCATCTCCACCAAACAGGACAAGCTTGCATCTGTTATAGTTTTGGAGAAAAATGTGTTCATTTCATGTATGCGCGAAATGCCTTAAAAATGGCTTTAAAATGGATTTGGAGCATGGAGACGATTATCTCGGGATTGCAAGATAACCAAACAAAACTTTTAGTGGATTTCTACTTATTTTATTAAATATCATCTCCACCAAACAGGACAAGCTTGCATCTGTTATAGTTTTGGAGAAAAATGTGTTCATTTCATGTATGCGCGAAATGCCTTAAAAATGGCTTTAAAATGGATTTGGAGCATGGAGACGATTATCTCGGGATTGCAAGATAACCAAACAAAACTTTTAGTGGATTTCTACTTATTTTATTAAATATCATCTCCACCAAACAGGACAAGCTTGCATCTGTTATAGTTTTGGAGAAAAATGTGTTCATTTCATGTATGCGCGAAATGCCTTAAAAATGGCTTTAAAATGGATTTGGAGCATGGAGACGATTATCTCGGGATTGCAAGATAACCAAACAAAACTTTTAGTGGATTTCTACTTATTTTATTAAATATCATCTCCACCAAACAGGACAAGCTTGCATCTGTTATAGTTTTGGAGAAAAATGTGTTCATTTCATGTATGCGCGAAATGCCTTAAAAATGGCTTTAAAATGGATTTGGAGCATGGAGACGATTATCTCGGGATTGCAATATAACCAAACAAAACTTTTAGTGGATTTCTACTTATTTTATTAAATATCATCTCCACCAAACAGGACAAGCTTGCATCTGTTATAGTTTTGGAGAAAAATGTGTTCATTTCATGTATGCGCGAAATGCCTTAAAAATGGCTTTAAAATGGATTTGGAGCATGGAGACGATTATCTCGGGATTGCAAGATAACCAAACAAAACTTTTAGTGGATTTCTACTTATTTTATTAAATATCATCTCCACCAAACAGGACAAGCTTGCATCTGTTATAGTTTTGGAGAAAAATGTGTTCATTTCATGTATGCGCGAAATGCCTTAAAAATGGCTTTAAAATGGATTTGGAGCATGGAGACGATTATCTCGGGATTGCAAGATAACCAAACAAAACTTTTAGTGGATTTCTACTTATTTTATTAAATATCATCTCCACCAAACAGGACAAGCTTGCATCTGTTATAGTTTTGGAGAAAAATGTGTTCATTTCATGTATGCGCAAAATGCCTTAAAAATGGCTTTAAAATGGATTTGGAGCATGGAGACGATTATCTCAGGATGGCAATATAAACAAACGAAACTTTTAGTAGATTTCTACTTATTTTATTAAATATTATCTCCACCAAACAGGACAAGCTTGCATCTGTTATAGTTTTGGAGAAAAATGTGTTCATTTCATGTATGCGCGAAATGCCTTAAAAATGGCTTTAAAATGGATTTGGAGCATGGAGACGATTATCTCGGGATTGCAAGATAACCAAACAAAACTTTTAGTGGATTTCTACTTATTTTATTAAATATCATCTCCACCAAACAGGACAAGATTGCATCTGTTATAGTTTTGGAGAAAAATGTGTTCATTTCATGTATGCGCGAAATGCCTTAAAAATGGCTTTAAAATGGATTTGGAGCATGGAGACGATTATCTCGGGATTGCAAGATAACCAAACAAAACTTTTAGTGGATTTCTACTTATTTTATTAAATATCATCTCCACCAAACAGGACAAGCTTGCATCTGTTATAGTTTTGGAGAAAAATGTGTTCATTTCATGTATGCGCGAAATGCCTTAAAAATGGCTTTAAAATGGATTTGGAGCATGGAGACGATTATCTCGGGATTGCAAGATAACCAAACAAAACTTTTAGTGGATTTCTACTTATTTTATTAAATATCATCTCCACCAAACAGGACAAGCTTGCATCTGTTATAGTTTTGGAGAAAAATGTGTTCATTTCATGTATGCGCGAAATGCCTTAAAAATGGCTTTAAAATGGATTTGGAGCATGGAGACGATTATCTCGGGATTGCAAGATAACCAAACAAAACTTTTAGTGGATTTCTACTTATTTTATTAAATATCATCTCCACCAAACAGGACAAGCTTGCATCTGTTATAGTTTTGGAGAAAAATGTGTTCATTTCATGTATGCGCGAAATGCCTTAAAAATGGCTTTAAAATGGATTTGGAGCATGGAGACGATTATCTCGCGATTGCAAGATAACCAAACAAAACTTTTAGTGGATTTCTACTTATTTTATTAAATATCATCTCCACCAAACAGGACAAGCTTGCATGTGTTATAGTTTTGGAGAAAAATGTGTTCATTTCATGTATGCGCAAAATGCCTTTGAAATGGCTTTAAAATGGATTTGGAGCATGGAGACGATTATCTCGGGATTGCAAGATAACCAAACAAAACTTTTAGTGGATTTCTACTTATTTTATTAAATATCATCTCCACCAAACAGGACAAGCTTGCATCTGTTATAGTTTTGGAGAAAAATGTGTTCATTTCATGTATGCGCGAAATGCCTTAAAAATGGCTTTAAAGTGGATTTGGAGCATGGAGACGATTATCTCGTGATTGCAAGATAACCAAACAAAACTTTTAGTGGATTTCTACTTATTTTATTAAATATCATCTCCACCAAACAGGACAAGCTTGCATCTGTTATAGTTTTGGAGAAAAATGTGTTCATTTCATGTATGCGCGAAATGCCTTAAAAATGGCTTTAAAATGGATTTGGAGCATGGAGACGATTATCTCGGGATTGCAAGATAACCAAACAAAACTTTTAGTGGATTTCTACTTATTTTATTAAATATCATCTCCACCAAACAGGACAAGCTTGCATCTGTTATAGTTTTGGAGAAAAATGTGTTCATTTCATGTATGCGCGAAATGCCTTAAAAATGGCTTTAAAATGGATTTGGAGCATGGAGACGATTATCTCGGGATTGCAAGATAACCAAACAAAACTTTTAGTGGATTTCTACTTATTTTATTAAATATCATCTCCACCAAACAGGACAAGCTTGCATCTGTTATAGTTTTGGAGAAAAATGTGTTCATTTCATGTATGCGCGAAATGCCTTAAAAATGGCTTTAAAATGGATTTGGAGCATGGAGACGATTATCTCGGGATTGCAAGATAACCAAACAAAACTTTTAGTGGATTTCTACTTATTTTATTAAATATCATCTCCACCAAACAGGACAAGCTTGCATCTGTTATAGTTTTGGAGAAAAATGTGTTCATTTCATGTATGCGCGAAATGCCTTAAAAATGGCTTTAAAATGGATTTGGAGCATGGAGACGATTATCTCGGGATTGCAAGATAACCAAACAAAACTTTTAGTGGATTTCTACTTATTTTATTAAATATCATCTCCACCAAACAGGACAAGCTTGCATCTGTTATAGTTTTGGAGAAAAATGTGTTCATTTCATGTATGCGCGAAATGCCTTAAAAATGGCTTTAAAATGGATTTGGAGCATGGAGACGATTATCTCGGGATTGCAATATAACCAAACAAAACTTTTAGTGGATTTCTACTTATTTTATTAAATATCATCTCCACCAAACAGGACAAGCTTGCATCTGTTATAGTTTTGGAGAAAAATGTGTTCATTTCATGTATGCGCGAAATGCCTTAAAAATGGCTTTAAAATGGATTTGGAGCATGGAGACGATTATCTCGGGATTGCAAGATAACCAAACAAAACTTTTAGTGGATTTCTACTTATTTTATTAAATATCATCTCCACCAAACAGGACAAGCTTGCATCTGTTATAGTTTTGGAGAAAAATGTGTTCATTTCATGTATGCGCGAAATGCCTTAAAAATGGCTTTAAAATGGATTTGGAGCATGGAGACGATTATCTCGGGATTGCAAGATAACCAAACAAAACTTTTAGTGGATTTCTACTTATTTTATTAAATATCATCTCCACCAAACAGGACAAGCTTGCATCTGTTATAGTTTTGGAGAAAAATGTGTTCATTTCATGTATGCGCGAAATGCCTTAAAAATGGCTTTAAAATGGATTTGGAGCATGGAGACGATTATCTCGGGATTGCAAGATAACCAAACAAAACTTTTAGTGGATTTCTACTTATTTTATTAAATATCATCTCCACCAAACAGGACAAGCTTGCATCTGTTAAAGTTTTGGAGAAAAATGTGTTCATTTCATGTATGCGCGAAATGCCTTAAAAATGGCTTTAAAATGGATTTGGAGCATGGAGACGATTATCTCGGGATTGCAAGATAACCAAACAAAACTTTTAGTGGATTTCTACTTATTTTATTAAATATCATCTCCACCAAATAGGACAAGCTTGCATCTGTTATAGTTTTGGAGAAAAATGTGTTCATTTCATGTATGCGCGAAATGCCTTAAAAATGGCTTTAAAATGGATTTGGAGCATGGAGACGATTATCTCGGGATTGCAAGATAACCAAACAAAACTTTTAGTGGATTTCTACTTATTTTATTAAATATCATCTCCACCAAACAGGACAAGCTTGCATCTGTTATAGTTTTGGAGAAAAATGTGTTCATTTCATGTATGCGCGAAATGCCTTAAAAATGGCTTTAAAATGGATTTGGAGCATGGAGACGATTATCTCGGGATTGCAAGATAACCAAACAAAACTTTTAGTGGATTTCTACTTATTTTATTAAATATCATCTCCACCAAACAGGACAAGCTTGCATCTGTTATAGTTTTGGAGAAAAATGTGTTCATTTCATGTATGCGCGAAATGCCTTAAAAATGGCTTTAAAATGGATTTGGAGCATGGAGACGATTATCTCGCGATTGCAAGATAACCAAACAAAACTTTTAGTGGATTTCTACTTATTTTATTAAATATCATCTCCACCAAACAGGACAAGCTTGCATGTGTTATAGTTTTGGAGAAAAATGTGTTCATTTCATGTATGCGCGAAAATGCCTTGAAAATGGCTTTAAAATGGATTTGGAGCATGGAGACGATTATCTCGGGATTGCAAGATAACCAAACAAAACTTTTAGTGGATTTCTACTTATTTTATTAAATATCATCTCCACCAAACAGGACAAGCTTGCATCTGTTATAGTTTTGGAGAAAAATGTGTTCATTTCATGTATGCGCGAAATGCCTTAAAAATGGCTTTAAAATGGATTTGGAGCATGGAGACGATTATCTCGGGATTGCAAGATAACCAAACAAAACTTTTAGTGGATTTCTACTTATTTTATTAAATATCATCTCCACCAAACAGGACAAGCTTGCATCTGTTATAGTTTTGGGAGAAAAATGTGTTCATTTCATGTTGCGCGAAATGCCTTAAAAATGGCTTTAAAATGGATTTGGAGCATGGAGACGATTATCTCGGGATTGCAAGATAACCAAAACAAAACTTTTAGTGGATTTCTACTTATTTTATTAAATATCATCTCCACCAAACAGGACAAGCTTGCATCTGTTATAGTTTTGGAGAAAAATGTGTTCATTTTATGTATGCGCGAAATGCCTTAAAAATGGCTTTAAAATGGATTTGGAGCATGGAGACGATTATCTCGGGATTGCAAGATAACCAAACAAACTTTAGTGGATTTCTACTTATTTTATTAAATATCATCTCCACCAAACAGGACAAGCTTGCATCTGTTATAGTTTTGGAGGAAAAATGTGTTCATTTCATGTATGCGCGAAATGCCTTAAAAATGGCTTTAAAATGGATTTGGAGCATGGAGACGATTATCTCGGGATTGCAAGATAACCAAACAAAACTTTTAGTGGATTTCTACTTATTTTATTAAATATCATCTCCACCAAACAGGACAAGCTTGCATATGTTATAGTTTTGGAGAAAAATGTGTTCATTTCATGTATGCGCGAAATGCCTTAAAAATGGCTTTAAAATGGATTTGGAGCATGGAGACGATTATCTCGGGATTGCAAGATAACCAAACAAAACTTTTAGTGGATTTCTACTTATTTTATTAAATATCATCTCCACCAAACAGGACAAGCTTGCATCTGTTATAGTTTTGGAGAAAAATGTGTTCATTTCATGTATGCGCGAAATGCCTTAAAAATGGCTTTAAAATGGATTTGGAGCATGGAGACGATTATCTCGGGATTGCAAGATAACCAAACAAAACTTTTAGTGGATTTCTACTTATTTTATTAAATATCATCTCCACCAAACAGGACAAGCTTGCATCTGTTATAGTTTTGGAGAAAAATGTGTTCATTTCATGTATGCGCGAAATGCCTTAAAAATGGCTTTAAAATGGATTTGGAGCATGGAGACGATTATCTCGGGATTGCAAGATAACCAAACAAAACTTTTAGTGGATTTCTACTTATTTTATTAAATATCATCTCCACCAAACAGGACAAGCTTGCATCTGTTATAGTTTTGGAGAAAAATGTGTTCATTTCATGTATGCGCGAAATGCCTTAAAAATGGCTTTAAAATGGATTTGGAGCATGGAGACGATTATCTCGGGATTGCAAGATAACCAAACAAAACTTTTAGTGGATTTCTACTTATTTTATTAAATATCATCTCCACCAAACAGGACAAGCTTGCATCTGTTATAGTTTTGGAGAAAAATGTGTTCATTTCATGTATGCGCGAAATGCCTTAAAAATGGCTTTAAAATGGATTTGGAGCATGGAGACGATTATCTCGGGATTGCAAGATAACCAAACAAAACTTTTAGTGGATTTCTACTTATTTTATTAAATATCATCTCCACCAAACAGGACAAGCTTGCATCTGTTATAGTTTTGGAGAAAAATGTGTTCATTTCATGTATGCGCGAAATGCCTTAAAAATGGCTTTAAAAATGGATTTGGAGCATGGAGACGATTATCTCGGGATTGCAAGATAACCAAACAAAACTTTTAGTGGATTTCTACTTATTTTATTAAATATCATCTCCACCAAACAGGACAAGCTTGCATCTGTTATAGTTTTGGAGAAAAATGTGTTCATTTCATGTATGCGCGAAATGCCTTAAAAATGGCTTTAAAATGGATTTGGAGCATGGAGACGATTATCTCGGATTGCAAGATAACCAAACAAAACTTTTAGTGGATTTCTACTTATTTTATTAAATATCATCTCCACCAAACAGGACAAGCTTGCATCTGTTATAGTTTTGGAGAAAAATGTGTTCATTTCATGTATGCGCGAAATGCCTTAAAAATGGCTTTAAAATGGATTTGGAGCATGGAGACGATTATCTCGGGATTGCAAGATAACCAAACAAAACTTTTAGTGGATTTCTACTTATTTTATTAAATATCATCTCCACCAAACAGGACAAGCTTGCATCTGTTATAGTTTTGGAGAAAAATGTGTTCATTTAATGTTTGCGCGAAATGCCTTAAAAATGGCTTTACAATGGATTTGGAGCATGGAGACGATTATCTCGGGATTGCAAGATAACCAAACAAAACTTTTAGTGGATTTCTACTTATTTTATTAAATATCATCTCCACCAAACAGGACAAGCTTGCATCTGTTATAGTTTTGGAGAAAAATGTGTTCATTTCATGTATGCGCGAAATGCCTTAAAAATGGCTTTAAAATGGATTTGGAGCATGGAGACGATTATCTCGGGATTGCAAGATAACCAAACAAAACTTTTAGTGGATTTCTACTTATTTTATTAAATATCATCTCCACCAAACAGGACAAGCTTGCATCTGTTATAGTTTTGGAGAAAAATGTGTTCATTTCATGTATGCGCGAAATGCCTTAAAAATGGCTTTAAAATGGATTTGGAGCATGGAGACGATTATCTCGTGATTGCAAGATAACCAAACAAAACTTTTAGTGGATTTCTACTTATTTTATTAAATATCATCTCCACCAAACAGGACAAGCTTGCATCTGTTATAGTTTTGGAGAAAAATGTGTTCATTTCATGTATGCGCGAAATGCCTTAAAAATGGCTTTAAAATGGATTTGGAGCATGGAGACGATTATCTCGGGATTGCAAGATAACCAAACAAAACTTTTAGTGGATTTCTACTTATTTTATTAAATATCATCTCCACCAAACAGGACAAGCTTGCATCTGTTATAGTTTTGGAGAAAAATGTGTTCATTTCATGTTTGCGCGAAATGCCTTAAAAATGGCTTTACAATGGATTTGGAGCATGGAGACGATTATCTCGGGATTGCAAGATAACCAAACAAAACTTTTAGTGGATTTCTACTTATTTTATTAAATATCATCTCCACCAAACAGGACAAGCTTGCATCTGTTATAGTTTTGGAGAAAAATGTGTTCATTTCATGTATGCGCGAAATGCCTTAAAAATGGCTTTAAAATGGATTTGGAGCATGGAGACGATTATCTCGGGATTGCAAGATAACCAAACAAAACTTTTAGTGGATTTCTACTTATTTTATTAAATATCATCTCCACCAAACAGGACAAGCTTGCATATGTTATAGTTTTGGAGAAAAATGTGTTCATTTCATGTATGCGCGAAATGCCTTAAAAATGGCTTTAAAATGGATTTGGAGCATGGAGACGATTATCTCGGGATTGCAATATAACCAAACAAAACTTTTAGTGGATTTCTACTTATTTTATTAAATATCATCTCCACCAAACAGGACAAGCTTGCATCTGTTATAGTTTTGGAGAAAAATGTGTTCATTTCATGTATGCGCGAAATGCCTTAAAAATGGCTTTAAAATGGATTTGGAGCATGGAGACGATTATCTCGGGATTGCAAGATAACCAAACAAAACTTTTAGTGGATTTCTACTTATTTTATTAAATATCATCTCCACCAAACAGGACAAGCTTGCATCTGTTATAGTTTTGGAGAAAAATGTGTTCATTTCATGTATGCGCGAAATGCCTTAAAAATGGCTTTAAAATGGATTTGGAGCATGGAGACGATTATCTCGGGATTGCAAGATAACCAAACAAAACTTTTAGTATATTTCTACTTATTTTATTAAATATCATCTCCACCAAACAGGACAAGCTTGCATCTGTTATAGTTTTGGAGAAAAATGTGTTCATTTCATGTATGCGCGAAATGCCTTAAAAATGGCTTTAAAATGGATTTGGAGCATGGAGACGATTATCTCGGGATTGCAAGATAACCAAACAAAACTTTTAGTGGATTTCTACTTATTTTATTAAATATCATCTCCACCAAACAGGACAAGCTTGCATCTGTTATAGTTTTGGAGAAAAATGTGTTCATTTCATGTATGCGCGAAATGCCTTAAAAATGGCTTTAAAATGGATTTGGAGCATGGAGACGATTATCTCGGGATTGCAAGATAACCAAACAAAACTTTTAGTGGATTTCTACTTATTTTATTAAATGTCATCTCCACCAAACAGGACAAGCTTGCATCTGTTATAGTTTTGGAGAAAAATGTGTTCATTTCATGTATGCGCGAAATGCCTTAAAAATGGCTTTAAAATGGATTTGGAGCATGGAGACGATTATCTCGGGATTGCAAGATAACCAAACAAAACTTTTAGTGGATTTCTACTTATTTTATTAAATATCATCTCCACCAAACAGGACAAGCTTGCATGTGTTATAGTTTTGGAGAAAAATGTGTTCATTTCATGTATGCGCAAAATGCCTTAAAAATGGCTTTAAAATGGATTTGGAGCATGGAGACGATTATCTGAGGATGGCAATATAAACAAACGAAACTTTTAGTAGATTTCTACTTATTTTATTAAATATTATCTCCACCAAACAGGACAAGCTTGCATCTGTTATAGTTTTGGAGAAAAATGTGTTCATTTCATGTATGCGCGAAATGCCTTAAAAATGGCTTTAAAATGGATTTGGAGCATGGAGACGATTATCTCGGGATTGCAAGATAACCAAACAAAACTTTTAGTGGATTTCTACTTATTTTATTAAATATCATCTCCACCAAACAGGACAAGCTTGCATCTGTTATAGTTTTGGAGAAAAATGTGTTCATTTCATGTATGCGCGAAATGCCTTAAAAATGGCTTTAAAATGGATTTGGAGCATGGAGACGATTATCTCGGGATTGCAAGATAACCAAACAAAACTTTTAGTGGATTTCTGCTTATTTTATTAAATATCATCTCCACCAAACAGGACAAGCTTGCATCTGTTAAAGTTTTGGAGAAAAATGTGTTCATTTCATGTATGCGCGAAATGCCTTAAAAATGGCTTTAAAATGGATTTGGAGCATGGAGACGATTATCTCGGGATTGCAAGATAACCAAACAAAACTTTTAGTGGATTTCTACTTATTTTATTAAATATCATCTCCACCAAACAGGACAAGCTTGCATCTGTTATAGTTTTGGAGAAAATGTGTTCATTTCATGTATGCGCGAAATGCCTTAAAAATGGCTTTAAAATGGATTTGGAGCATAGAGAGGATTATCTCGGGATTGCAAGATAACCAAACAAAACTTTTAGTGGATTTCTACTTATTTTATTAAATATCATCTCCACCAAACAGGACAAGCTTGCATGTGTTATAGTTTTGGAGAAAAATGTGTTCATTTCATGTATGCGCAAAATGCCTTTGAAATGGCTTTAAAATGGATTTGGAGCATGGAGACGATTATCTCAGGATGGCAATATAAACAAACGAAACTTTTAGTAGATTTCTACTTATTTTATTAAATATTATCTCCACCAAACAGGACAAGCTTGCATCTGTTATAGTTTTGGAGAAAAATGTGTTCATTTCATGTATGCGCAAATGCCTTTGAACATGGCTTTAAAATGGATTTGGAGCATGGAGACGATTATCTCGGGATTGCAAGATAACCAAACAAAACTTTTAGTGGATTTTCTACTTATTTTATTAAATATCATCTCCACCAAACAGGACAAGCTTGCATCTGTTATAGTTTTGGAGAAAAATGTGTTCATTTCATGTATGCGCGAAATGCCTTAAAAATGGCTTTAAAATGGATTTGGAGCATGGAGACGTTTATCTCGGATTGCAAGATAACCAAACAAAACTTTTAGTGGATTTCTACTTATTTTATTAAATATCATCTCCACCAAACAGGACAAGCTTGCATCTGTTATAGTTTTGGAGAAAAATGTGTTCATTTCATGTATGCGCGAAATGCCTTAAAAATGGCTTTAAAATGGATTTGGAGCATGGAGACGATTATCTCGGGATTGCAAGATAACCAAACAAAACTTTTAGTGGATTTCTACTTATTTTATTAAATATCATCTCCACCAAACAGGACAAGCTTGCATCTGTTATAGTTTTGGAGAAAAATGTGTTCATTTTATGTATGCGCGAAATGCCTTAAAAATGGCTTTAAAATGGATTTGGAGCATGGAGACGATTATCTCGGGATTGCAAGATAACCAAACAAAACTTTTAGTGGATTTCTACTTATTTTATTAAATATCATCTCCACCAAACAGGACAAGCTTGCATCTGTTATAGTTTTGGAGAAAAATGTGTTCATTTCATGTATGCGCGAAATGCCTTAAAAATGGCTTTAAAATGGATTTGGAGCATGGAGACGATTATCTCGGGATTGCAAGATAACCAAACAAAACTTTTAGTGGATTTCTACTTATTTTATTAAATATCATCTCCACCAAACAGGACAAGCTTGCATCTGTTATAGTTTTGGAGAAAAATGTGTTCATTTCATGTATGCGCGAAATGCCTTAAAAATGGCTTTAAAATGGATTTGGAGCATGGAGACGATTATCTCGGGATTGCAATATAACCAAACAAAACTTTTAGTGGATTTCTACTTATTTTATTAAATATCATCTCCACCAAACAGGACAAGCTTGCATCTGTTATAGTTTTGGAGAAAAATGTGTTCATTTCATGTATGCGCGAAATGCCTTAAAAATGGCTTTAAAATGGATTTGGAGCATGGAGACGATTATCTCGGGATTGCACGATAACCAAACAAAACTTTTAGTGGATTTCTACTTATTTTATTAAATATCATCTCCACCAAACAGGACAAGCTTGCATCTGTTATAGTTTTGGAGAAAAATGTGTTCATTTCATGTATGCGCGAAATGCCTTAAAAATGGCTTTAAAATGGATTTGGAGCATGGAGACGATTATCTCGGGATTGCAAGATAACCAAACAAAACTTTTAGTGGATTTCTACTTATTTTATTAAATATCATCTCCACCAAACAGGACAAGCTTGCATCTGTTATAGTTTTGGAGAAAAATGTGTTCATTTCATGTATGCGCGAAATGCCTTAAAAATGGCTTTAAAATGGATTTGGAGCATGGAGACGATTATCTCGGGATTGCAAGATAACCAAACAAAACTTTTAGTGGATTTCTACTTATTTTATTAAATATCATCTCCACCAAACAGGACAAGCTTGCATCTGTTATAGTTTTGGAGAAAAATGTGTTCATTTCATGTATGCGCGAAATGCCTTAAAAATGGCTTTAAAATGGATTTGGAGCATGGAGACGATTATCTCGGGATTGCAAGATAACCAAACAAAACTTTTAGTGGATTTCTACTTATTTTATTAAATATCATTTCCACCAAACAGGACAAGCTTGCATGTGTTATAGTTTTTGGAGAAAAATGTGTTCATTTCATGTATGCGCAAAATGCCTTAAAAATGGCTTTAAAATGGATTTGGAGCATGGAGACGATTATCTCAGGATGGCAATATAAACAAACGAAACTTTTAGTAGATTTCTACTTATTTTATTAAATATTATCTCCACCAAACAGGACAAGCTTGCATCTGTTATATTTTTGGAGAAAAATGTGTTCATTTCATGTATGCGCGAAATGCCTTAAAAATGGCTTTAAAATGGATTTGGAGCATGGAGACGATTATCTCGGGATTGCAAGATAACCAAACAAAACTTTTAGTGGATTTCTACTTATTTTATTAAATATCATCTCCACCAAACAGGACAAGCTTGCATCTGTTATAGTTTTGGAGAAAAATGTGTTCATTTCATGTATGCGCGAAATGCCTTAAAAATGGCTTTAAAATGGATTTGGAGCATGGAGACGATTATCTCGGGATTGCAAGATAACCAAACAAAACTTTTAGTGGATTTCTACTTATTTTATTAAATATCATCTCCACCAAACAGGACAAGCTTGCATCTGTTATAGTTTTGGAGAAAAATGTGTTCATTTCATGTATGCGCGAAATGCCTTAAAAATGGCTTTAAAATGGATTTGGAGCATGGAGACGATTATCTCGGGATTGCAAGATAACCAAACAAAACTTTTAGTGGATTTCTACTTATTTATTAAATATCATCTCCACCAAACAGGACAAGCTTGCATCTGTTAAAGTTTTGGAGAAAAATGTGTTCATTTCATGTATGCGCGAAATGCCTTAAAAATGGCTTTAAAATGGATTTGGAGCATGGAGACGATTATCTCGGGATTGCAAGATAACCAAACAAAACTTTTAGTGGATTTCTACTTATTTTATTAAATATCATCTCCACCAAACAGGACAAGCTTGCATCTGTTATAGTTTTGGAGAAAAATGTGTTCATTTCATGTATGCGCGAAATGCCTTAAAAATGGCTTTAAAATGGATTTGGAGCATGGAGACGATTATCTCGGGATTGCAAGATAACCAAACAAAACTTTTAGTGGATTTCTACTTATTTTATTAAATATCATCTCCACCAAACAGGACAAGCTTGCATCTGTTATAGTTTTGAGAAAAATGTGTTCATTTCATGTATGCGCGAAATGCCTTAAAAATGGCTTTAAAATGGATTTGGAGCATGGAGACGATTATCTCGGGATTGCAATATAACCAAACAAAACTTTTAGTGGATTTCTACTTATTTTATTAAATATCATCTCCACCAAACAGGACAAGCTTGCATCTGTTATAGTTTTGGAGAAAAATGTGTTCATTTCATGTATGCGCGAAATGCCTTAAAAATGGCTTTAAAATGGATTTGGAGCATGGAGACGATTATCTCGGGATTGCAAGATAACCAAACAAAACTTTTAGTGGATTTCTACTTATTTTATTAAATATCATCTCCACCAAACAGGACAAGCTTGCATCTGTTATAGTTTTGGAGAAAAATGTGTTCATTTCATGTATGCGCGAAATGCCTTAAAAATGGCTTTAAAATGGATTTGGAGCATGGAGACGATTATCTCGGGATTGCAAGATAACCAAACAAAACTTTTAGTGGATTTCTACTTATTTTATTAAATATCATCTCCACCAAACAGGACAAGCTTGCATCTGTTATAGTTTTGGAGAAAAATGTGTTCATTTCATGTATGCGCGAAATGCCTTAAAAATGGCTTTAAAATGGATTTGGAGCATGGAGACGATTATCTCGGGATTGCAAGATAACCTAACAAAACTTTTAGTGGATTTCTACTTATTTTATTAAATATCATCTCCACCAAACAGGACAAGCTTGCATCTGTTATAGTTTTGGAGAAAAATGTGTTCATTTCATGTATGCGCGAAATGCCTTAAAAATGGCTTTAAATGGATTTTGGAGCATGGAGACGATTATCTCGGGATTGCAAGATAACCAAACAAAACTTTTAGTGGATTTCTACTTATTTTATTAAATATCATCTCCACCAAACAGGACAAGCTTGCATCTGTTACAGTTTTGGAGAAAAATGTGTTCATTTCATGTATGCGCGAAATGCCTTAAAAATGGCTTTAAAATGGATTTGGAGCATGGAGACGATTATCTCGGGATTGCAAGATAACCAAA
>NW_027442594.1:0-96988 GCF_048569485.1 Anomaloglossus baeobatrachus
CATCCTGGTCCCCATCTTGGACATCATAACAAACGTGCACTTTTTTGTTTAATTTACACATTGGACCATAGGAAAAATGACACTACAGCTACAGAGGTGACCGTCTGATAGCCCAGCTCGACTATCCATCTCTACTGAAGACCCTTTCAGCTTTTTGAGAGTTGGGTGGAGGACATCATCTCTGAAAATAGGGTCCCACAGCTGCACCCCATCAGTGTGAGCAGGACTCTTAGGACTCTTAGAAGAGTTAATGCTCTGAGACCATGGGGGCGCTTAGCCCCCTCTCTTCGTCACTGAGGATGATTTCATTTTTCAGGGATTAGAGAGGGTGGTCCTTGTGGTGGACTGCAGGTATGGAGAGCTGTTGTCATCGTATTAGATAGATAAGAATGATTATATGTATTGTAGAAATGTCTCCTATCATGTTCCCTAATTTTTTATTATGTCCACATCCTGGTCCCCATCTTGGACATCATAACAAACGTGCACTTTTTTGTTTAATTTACACATTGGACCATAGGAAAAATGACACTACAGCTACAGAGGTGACCGTCTGATAGCCCAGCTCGACTATCCATCTCTACTGAAGACCCTTTCAGCTTTTTGAGAGTTGGGTGGAGGACATCATCTCTTAAAATAGGGTCCCACAGCTGCACCCCATCAGTGTAAGCAGGACTCTTAGGACTCTTAGAAGAGTCAATGCTCTAAAACCATGGGGGGCGCTTACCCCCTCTCTTCGTCCCTGAGGATGATTTCATTTTTCAGGGATTAGAGAGGGTGGTCCTTGTGGTGGACTGCAGGTATGGAGAGCTGTTGTCATCGTATTAGATAGATAAGAATGATTATATGTATTGTAGAAATGTCTCCTATCATGTTCCCTAATTTTTTATTATGTCCACATCCTGGTCCCCATCTTGGACATCATAACAAACGTGCACTTTTTTGTTTAATTTACACATTGGACCATAGGAAAAATGACACTACAGCTACAGAGGTGACCGTCT
Organism: Anomaloglossus baeobatrachus; assembly: GCF_048569485.1. Lineage (NCBI taxonomy): Eukaryota > Metazoa > Chordata > Amphibia > Anura > Aromobatidae > Anomaloglossus > Anomaloglossus baeobatrachus. The sequence continues at coordinate 1,005 of NW_027442594.1, forward strand.
GATAGCCCAGCTCGACTATCCATCTCTACTGAAGACCCTTTCAGCTTTTTGAGAGTTGGGTGGAGGACATCATCTCTGAAAATAGGGTCCCACAGCTGCACCCCATCAGTGTGAGCAGGACTCTTAGGACTCTTAGAAGAGTTAATGCTCTGAGACCATGGGGGCGCTTAGCCCCCTCTCTTCGTCACTGAGGATGATTTCATTTTTCAGGGATTAGAGAGGGTGGTCCTTGTGGTGGACTGCAGGTATGGAGAGCTGTTGTCATCGTATTAGATAGATAAGAATGATTATATGTATTGTAGAAATGTCTCCTATCATGTTCCCTAATTTTTTATTATGTCCACATCCTGGTCCCCATCTTGGACATCATAACAAACGTGCACTTTTTTGTTTAATTTACACATTGGACCATAGGAAAAATGACACTACAGCTACAGAGGTGACCGTCTGATAGCCCAGCTCGACTATCCATCTCTACTGAAGACCCTTTCAGCTTTTTGAGAGTTGGGTGGAGGACATCATCTCTGAAAATAGGGTCCCACAGCTGCACCCCATCAGTGTGAGCAGGACTCTTAGGACTCTTAGAAGAGTCAATGTTTTGAGACCATGGGGGGCGCTTAGCCCCCTCTCTTCGTCACTGAGGATGATTTCACTTTTCAGGGAATAGAGAGGGTGGTCCTTGTGGTGGACTGCAGGTATGGAGAGCTGTTGTCATCGTATTAGATAGATAAGAATGATTATATGTATTGTAGAAATGTCTCCTATCATGTTCCCTATTTTTTTATTATGTCCACATCCTGGTCCCCATCTTGGAAATCATAACAAACGTGCACTTTTTTGTTTAATTTACACATTGGACCATAGGAAAAATGACACTACAGCTACAGAGGTGACCGTCTGGTAGCCCAGCTCGACTATCCATCTCTACTGAAGACCCTTTCAGCTTTTTGAGAGTTGGGTGGAGGACATCATCTCTGAAAATAGGGTCCCACAGCTGCACCCCATCAGTGTGAGCAGGACTCTTAGGACTCTTAGAAGAGTCAATGTTTTGAGACCATGGGGGGCGCTTAGCCCCCTCTCTTCGTCACTGAGGATGATTTCATTTTTCAGGGATTAGAGAGAGTGGTCCTTGTGGTGGACTGCAGGTATGGAGAGCTGTTGTGATCGTATTAGATAGATAAGAATGATTATATGTATTGTAGAAATGTCTCCTATCATGTTCCCTAATTTTTTATTATGTCCACATCCTGGTCCCCATCTTGGACATCATAACAAACGTGCACTTTTTTGTTTAATTTACACATTGGACCATAGGAAAAATGACACTACAGCTACAGAGGTGACCGTCTGATAGCCCAGCTCGACTATCCATCTCTACTGAAGACCCTTTCAGCTTTTTGAGAGTTGGGTGGAGGACATCATCTCTTAAAATAGGGTCCCACAGCTGCACCCCATCAGTGTAAGCAGGACTCTTAGGACTCTTAGAAGAGTCAATGCTCTAAAACCATGGGGGGCGCTTAGCCCCCTCTCTTCATCCCTGAGGATGATTTCATTTTTCAGGGATTAGAGAGGGTGGTCCTTGTGGTGGACTGCAGGTATGGAGAGCTGTTGTCATCGTATTAGATAGATAAGAATGATTATATGTATTGTAGAAATGTCTCCTATCATGTTCCCTAATTTTTTATTATGTCCACATCCTGGTCCCCATCTTGGACATCATAACAAACGTGCACTTTTTTGTTTAATTTACACATTGGACCATAGGAAAAATGACACTACAGCTACAGAGGTGACCGTCTGATAGCCCAGCTCGACTATCCATCTCTACTGAAGACCCTTTCAGCTTTTTGAGAGTTGGGTGGAGGACATCATCTCTGAAAATAGGGTCCCACAGCTGCACCCCATCAGTGTGAGCAGGACTCTTAGGACTCTTAGAAGAGTTAATGCTCTGAGACCATGGGGGCGCTTAGCCCCCTCTCTTCGTCACTGAGGATGATTTCATTTTTCAGGGATTAGAGAGGGTGGTCCTTGTGGTGGACTGCAGGTATGGAGAGCTGTTGTCATCGTATTAGATAGATAAGAATGATTATATGTATTGTAGAAATGTCTCCTATCATGTTCCCTAATTTTTTATTATGTCCACATCCTGGTCCCCATCTTGGACATCATAACAAACGTGCACTTTTTTGTTTAATTTACACATTGGACCATAGGAAAAATGACACTACAGCTACAGAGGTGACCGTCTGATAGCCCAGCTCGACTATCCATCTCTACTGAAGACCCTTTCAGCTTTTTGAGAGTTGGGTGGAGGACATCATCTCTTAAAATAGGGTCCCACAGCTGCACCCCATCAGTGTAAGCAGGACTCTTAGGACTCTTAGAAGAGTCAATGCTCTAAAACCATGGGGGGCGCTTAGCCCCCTCTCTTCGTCCCTGAGGATGATTTCATTTTTCAGGGATTAGAGAGGGTGGTCCTTGTGGTGGACTGCAGGTATGGAGAGCTGTTGTCATCGTATTAGATAGATAAGAATGATTATATGTATTGTAGAAATGTCTCCTATCATGTTCCCTAATTTTTTATTATGTCCACATCCTGGTCCCCATCTTGGACATCATAACAAACGTGCACTTTTTTGTTTAATTTACACATTGGACCATAGGAAAAATGACACTACAGCTACAGAGGTGACCGTCTGATAGCCCAGCTCGACTATCCATCTCTACTGAAGACCCTTTCAGCTTTTTGAGAGTTGGGTGGAGGACATCATCTCTGAAAATAGGGTCCCACAGCTGCACCCCATCAGTGTGAGCAGGACTCTTAGGACTCTTAGAAGAGTTAATGCTCTGAGACCATGGGGGCGCTTAGCCCCCTCTCTTCGTCACTGAGGATGATTTCATTTTTCAGGGATTAGAGAGGGTGGTCCTTGTGGTGGACTGCAGGTATGGAGAGCTGTTGTCATCGTATTAGATAGATAAGAATGATTATATGTATTGTAGAAATGTCTCCTATCATGTTCCCTAATTTTTTATTATGTCCACATCCTGGTCCCCATCTTGGACATCATAACAAACGTGCACTTTTTTGTTTAATTTACACATTGGACCATAGGAAAAATGACACTACAGCTACAGAGGTGACCGTCTGATAGCCCAGCTCGACTATCCATCTCTACTGAAGACCCTTTCAGCTTTTTGAGAGTTGGGTGGAGGACATCATCTCTGAAAATAGGGTCCCACAGCTGCACCCCATCAGTGTGAGCAGGACTCTTAGGACTCTTAGAAGAGTCAATGCTCTGAGACCATTGGGGGCACTTAGCCCCCTCTCTTCATCACTGAGGATGATTTCATTTTTCAGGGATTAGAGAGGGTGGTCCTTGTGGTGGACTGCAGATATGGAGAGCTGTTATCATCGTATTAGATAGATAAGAATGATTATATGTATTGTAGAAATGTCTCCTATCATGTTCCCTAATTTTTTATTATGTCCACATCCTGGTCCCCATCTTGGACATCATAACAAACGTGCACTTTTTTGTTTAATTTAAACATTGGACCATAGGAAAAATGACACTACAGCTACAGAGGTGACCGTCTGATAGCCCAGCTCGACTATCCATCTCTACTGAAGACCCTTTCAGCTTTTTGAGAGTTGGTTGGAGGACATCATCTCTTAAAATAGGGTCCCACAGCTGCACCCCATCAGTGTAAGCAGGACTCTTAGGACTCTTAGAAGAGTCAATGCTCTAAAACTATGGGGGGCGCTTAGCCCCCTCTCTTCGTCCCTGAGGATGATTTCATTTTTCAGGGATTAGAGAGGGTGGTCCTTGTGGTGGACTGCAGGTATGGAGAGCTGTTGTCATCGTATTAGATAGATAAGAATGATTATATGTATTGTAGAAATGTCTCCTATCATGTTCCCTAATTTTTTATTATGTCCACATCCTGGTCCCCATCTTGGACATCATAACAAACGTGCACTTTTTTGTTTAATTTACACATTGGACCATAGGAAAAATGACACTACAGCTACAGAGGTGACCGTCTGATAGCCCAGCTCGACTATCCATCTCTACTGAAGACCCTTTCAGCTTTTTGAGAGTTGGGTGGAGGACATCATCTCTGAAAATAGGGTCCCACAGCTGCACCCCATCAGTGTGAGCAGGACTCTTAGGACTCTTAGAAGAGTTAATGCTCTGAGACCATGGGGGCGCTTAGCCCCCTCTCTTCGTCATTGAGGATGATTTCATTTTTCAGGGATTAGAGAGGGTGGTCCTTGTGGTGGACTGCAGGTATGGAGAGCTGTTGTCATCGTATTAGATAGATAAGAATGATTATATGTATTGTAGAAATGTCTCCTATCATGTGCCCTAATTTTTTATTATGTCCACATCCTGGTCCCCATCTTGGACATCATAACAAACGTGCACTTTTTTGTTTAATTTACACATTGGACCATAGGAAAAATGACACTACAGCTACAGAGGTGACCGTCTGATAGCCCAGCTCGACTATCCATCTCTACTGAAGACCCTTTCAGCTTTTTGAGAGTTGGGTGGAGGACATCATCTCTGAAAATAGGGTCCCACAGCTGCACCCCATCAGTGTGAGCAGGACTCTTAGGACCCTTAGAAGAGTCAATGCTCTGAGACCATTGGGGGCACTTAGCCCCCTCTCTTCATCACTGAGGATGATTTCATTTTTCAGGGATTAGAGAGGGTGGTCCTTGTGGTGGACTGCAGATATCGAGAGCTGTTATCATCGTATTAGATAGATAAGAATGATTATATGTATTGTAGAAATGTCTCCTATCATGTTCCCTAATTTTTTATTATGTCCACATCCTGGTCCCCATCTTGGACATCATAACAAACGTGCACTTTTTTGTTTAATTTACACATTGGACCATAGGAAAAATGACACTACAGCTACAGAGGTGACCGTCTGATAGCCCAGCTCGACTATCCATCTCTACTGAAGACCCTTTCAGCTTTTTGAGAGTTGGGTGGAGGACATCATCTCTGAAAATAGGGTCCCACAGCTGCACCCCATCAGTGTGAGCAGGACTCTTAGGACTCTTAGAAGAGTCAATGCTCTGAGACCATGGGGGGCGCTTAGCCCCCTCTCTTCGTCACTGAGGATGATTTCATTTTTCAGGGATTAGAGAGGGTGGTCCTTGTGGTGGACTGCAGGTATGGAGAGCTGTTGTCATCGTATTAAATAGATAAGAATGATTATATGTATTGTAGAAATGTCTCCTATCATGTTCCCTAATTTTTTATTATGTCCACATCCTGGTCCCCATCTTGGACATCATAACAAACGTGCACTTTTTTGTTTAATTTACACATTGGACCATAGGAAAAATGACACTACAGCTACAGAGGTGACCGTCTGATAGCCCAGCTCGACTATCCATCTCTACTGAAGACCCTTTCAGCTTTTTGAGAGTTGGGTGGAGAACATCATCTCTGAAAATAGGGTCCCACAGCTGCACCCCATCAGTGTGAGCAGGACTCTTAGGACTCTTAGAAGAGTCAATGCTCTGAGACCATGGGGGGCGCTTAGCCCCCTCTCTTCGTCACTGAGGATGATTTCACTTTTCAGGGAATAGAGAGGGTGGTCCTTGTGGTGGACTGCAGGTATGGAGAGCTGTTGTCATCGTATTAGATAGATAAGAATGATTATATGTATTGTAGAAATGTCTCCTATCATGTTCCCTATTTTTTTATTATGTCCACATCCTGGTCCCCATCTTGGAAATCATAACAAACGTGCACTTTTTTGTTTAATTTACACATTGGACCATAGGAAAAATGACACTACAGCTACAGAGGTGACCGTCTGATAGCCCAGCTCGACTATCCATCTCTACTGAAGACCCTTTCAGCTTTTTGAAAGTTGGGTGGAGGACATCATCTCTGAAAATAGGGTCCCACAGCTGCACCCCATCAGTGTGAGCAGGAATCTTAGGACTCTTAGAAGAGTCAATGCTCTGAGACCATGGGGGGCGCTTAGCCCCCTCTCTTCGTCACTGAGGATGATTTCATTTTTCAGGGATTAGAGAGAGTGGTCCTTGTGGTGGACTGCAGGTATGGAGAGCTGTTGTGATCGTATTAGATAGATAAGAATGATTATATGTATTGTAGAAATGTCTCCTATCATGTTCCCTAATTTTTTATTATGTCCACATCCTGGTCCCCATCTTGAACATCATAACAAACGTGCACTTTTTTGTTTAATTTACACATTGGACCATAGGAAAAATGACACTACAGCTACAGAGGTGACCGTCTGATAGCCCAGCTCGACTATCCATCTCTACTGAAGACCCTTTCAGCTTTTTGAGAGTTGGGTGGAGGACATCATCTCTGAAAATAGGGTCCCACAGCTGCACCCCATCAGTGTGAGCAAGACTCTTAGGACTCTTAGAAGAGTCAATGCTCTGAGACCATTGGGGGCACTTAGCCCCCTCTCTTCATCACTGAGGATGATTTCATTTTTCAGGGATTAGAGAGGGTGGTCCTTGTGGTGGACTGCAGGTATGGAGAGCTGTTGTCATCGTATTAGATAGATAAGAATGATTATATGTATTGTAGAAATGTCTCCTATCATGTTCCCTAATTTTTTATTATGTCCACATCCTGGTCCCCATCTTGGACATCATAACAAACGTGCACTTTTTTGTTTAATTTACACATTGGACCATAGGAAAAATGACACTACAGCTACAGAGGTGACCGTCTGATAGCCCAGCTCGACTATCCATCTCTACTGAAGACCCTTTCAGCTTTTTGAGAGTTGGGTGGAGGACATCATCTCTGAAAATAGGGTCCCACAGCTGCACCCCATCAGTGTGAGCAGGACTCTTAGGACTCTTAGAAGAGTCAATGCTCTGAGACCATTGGGGGCACTTAGCCCCCTCTCTTCATCACTGAGGATGATTTCATTTTTCAGAGATTAGAGAGGGTGGTCCTTGTGGTGGACTGCAGATATGGAGAGCTGTTATCATCGTATTAGATAGATAAGAATGATTATATGTATTGTAGAAATGTCTCCTATCATGTTCCCTAATTTTTTATTATGTCCACATCCTGGTCCCCATCTTGGACATCATAACAAACGTGCACTTTTTTGTTTAATTTACACATTGGACCATAGGAAAAATGAAACTACGGCTACAGAGGTGACCGTCTGATAGCCCAGCTCGACTATCCATCTCTACTGAAGACCCTTTCAGCTTTTTGAGAGTTGGGTGGAGGACATCATCTCTGAAAATAGGGTCCCACAGCTGCACCCCATCAGTGTGAGCAGGACTCTTAGGACTCTTAGAAGAGTTAATGCTCTGAGACCATGGGGGCGCTTAGCCCCCTCTCTTCGTCACTGAGGATGATTTCATTTTTCAGGGATTAGAGAGGGTGGTCCTTGTGGTGGACTGCAGGTATGGAGAGCTGTTGTCATCGTATTAGATAGATAAGAATGATTATATGTATTGTAGAAATGTCTCCTATCATGTTCCCTAATTTTTTATTATGTCCACATCCTGGTCCCCATCTTGGACATCATAACAAACGTGCACTTTTTTGTTTAATTTACACATTGGACCATAGGAAAAATGACACTACAGCTACAGAGGTGACCGTCTGATAGCCCAGCTCGACTATCCATCTCTACTGAAGACCCTTTCAGCTTTTTGAGAGTTGGGTGGAGGACATCATCTCTGAAAATAGGGTCCCACAGCTGCACCCCATCAGTGTGAGCAGGACTCTTAGGACTCTTAGAAGAGTCAAAGCTCTGAGACCATTGGGGGCACTTAGCCCCCTCTCTTCATCACTGAGGATGATTTCATTTTTCAGGGATTAGAGAGGGTGGTCCTTGTGGTGGACTGCAGATATCGAGAGCTGTTATCATCGTATTAGATAGATAAGAATGATTATATGTATTGTAGAAATGTCTCCTATCATGTTCCCTAATTTTTTATTATGTCCACATCCTGGTCCCCATCTTGGACATCATAACAAACGTGCACTTTTTTGTTTAATTTACACATTGGACCATAGGAAAAATGACACTACAGCTACAGAGGTGACCGTCTGATAGCCCAGCTCGACTATCCATCTCTACTGAAGACCCTTTCAGCTTTTTGAGAGTTGGGTGGAGGACATCATCTCTGAAAATAGGGTCCCACAGCTGCACCCCATCAGTGTGAGCAGGACTCTTAGGACTCTTAGAAGAGTCAATGCTCTGAGACCATGGGGGGCGCTTAGCCCCCTCTCTTCGTCACTGAGGATGATTTCATTTTTCAGGGATTAGAGAGGGTGGTCCTTGTGGTGGACTGCAGGTATGGAGAGCTGTTGTCATCGTATTAAATAGATAAGAATGATTATATGTATTGTAGAAATGTCTCCTATCATGTTCCCTAATTTTTTATTATGTCCACATCCTGGTCCCCATCTTGGACATCATAACAAACGTGCACTTTTTTGTTTAATTTACACATTGGACCATAGGAAAAATGACACTACAGCTACAGAGGTGACCGTCTGATAGCCCAGCTCGACTATCCATCTCTACTGAAGACCCTTTCAGCTTTTTGAGAGTTGGGTGGAGAACATCATCTCTGAAAATAGGGTCCCACAGCTGCACCCCATCAGTGTGAGCAGGACTCTTAGGACTCTTAGAAGAGTCAATGCTCTGAGACCATGGGGGGCGCTTAGCCCCCTCTCTTCGTCACTGAGGATGATTTCACTTTTCAGGGAATAGAGAGGGTGGTCCTTGTGGTGGACTGCAGGTATGGAGAGCTGTTGTCATCGTATTAGATAGATAAGAATGATTATATGTATTGTAGAAATGTCTCCTATCATGTTCCCTATTTTTTTATTATGTCCACATCCTGGTCCCCATCTTGGAAATCATAACAAACGTGCACTTTTTTGTTTAATTTACACATTGGACCATAGGAAAAATGACACTACAGCTACAGAGGTGACCGTCTGATAGCCCAGCTCGACTATCCATCTCTACTGAAGACCCTTTCAGCTTTTTGAAAGTTGGGTGGAGGACATCATCTCTGAAAATAGGGTCCCACAGCTGCACCCCATCAGTGTGAGCAGGAATCTTAGGACTCTTAGAAGAGTCAATGCTCTGAGACCATGGGGGGCGCTTAGCCCCCTCTCTTCGTCACTGAGGATGATTTCATTTTTCAGGGATTAGAGAGAGTGGTCCTTGTGGTGGACTGCAGGTATGGAGAGCTGTTGTGATCGTATTAGATAGATAAGAATGATTATATGTATTGTAGAAATGTCTCCTATCATGTTCCCTAATTTTTTATTATGTCCACATCCTGGTCCCCATCTTGAACATCATAACAAACGTGCACTTTTTTGTTTAATTTACACATTGGACCATAGGAAAAATGACACTACAGCTACAGAGGTGACCGTCTGATAGCCCAGCTCGACTATCCATCTCTACTGAAGACCCTTTCAGCTTTTTGAGAGTTGGGTGGAGGACATCATCTCTGAAAATAGGGTCCCACAGCTGCACCCCATCAGTGTGAGCAGGACTCTTAGGACTCTTAGAAGAGTCAATGCTCTGAGACCATTGGGGGCACTTAGCCCCCTCTCTTCATCACTGAGGATGATTTCATTTTTCAGGGATTAGAGAGGGTGGTCCTTGTGGTGGACTGCAGGTATGGAGAGCTGTTGTCATCGTATTAGATAGATAAGAATGATTATATGTATTGTAGAAATGTCTCCTATCATGTTCCCTAATTTTTTATTATGTCCACATCCTGGTCCCCATCTTGGACATCATAACAAACGTGCACTTTTTTGTTTAATTTACACATTGGACCATAGGAAAAATGACACTACAGCTACAGAGGTGACCGTCTGATAGCCCAGCTCGACTATCCATCTCTACTGAAGACCCTTTCAGCTTTTTGAGAGTTGGGTGGAGGACATCATCTCTGAAAATAGGGTCCCACAGCTGCACCCCATCAGTGTGAGCAGGACTCTTAGGACTCTTAGAAGAGTCAATGCTCTGAGACCATTGGGGGCACTTAGCCCCCTCTCTTCATCACTGAGGATGATTTCATTTTTCAGGGATTAGAGAGGGTGGTCCTTGTGGTGGACTGCAGATATGGAGAGCTGTTATCATCGTATTAGATAGATAAGAATGATTATATGTATTGTAGAAATGTCTCCTATCATGTTCCCTAATTTTTTATTATGTCCACATCCTGGTCCCCATCTTGGACATCATAACAAACGTGCACTTTTTTGTTTAATTTACACATTGGACCATAGTGAAAATGACACTACAGCTACAGAGGTGACCGTCTGATAGCCCAGCTCGACTATCCATCTCTACTGAAGACCCTTTCAGCTTTTTGAGAGTTGGGTGGAGGACATCATCTCTTAAAATAGGGTCCCACAGCTGCACCCCATCAGTGTAAGCAGGACTCTTAGGACTCTTAGAAGAGTCAATGCTCTAAAACCATTGGGGGCACTTAGCCCCCTCTCTTCATCACTGAGGATGATTTCATTTTTCAGGGATTAGAGAGGGTGGTCCTTGTGGTGGACTGCAGATATGGAGAGCTTTTATCATCGTATTAAATAGATAAGAATGATTATATGTATTGTAGAAATGTCTCCTATCATGTTCCCTAATTTTTTATTATGTCCACATCCTGGTCCCCATCTTGGACATCATAACAAACGTGCACTTTTTTGTTTAATTTACACATTGGACCATAGGAAAAATGACACTACAGCTACAGAGGTGACCGTCTGATAGCCCAGCTCGACTATCCATCTCTACTGAAGACCCTTTCAGCTTTTTGAGAGTTGGGTGGAGGACATCATCTCTGAAAATAGGGTCCCACAGCTGCACCCCATCAGTGTGAGCAGGACTCTTAGGACTCTTAGAAGAGTCAATGCTCTGAGACCATGGGGGGCGCTTAGCCCCCTCTCTTCGTCACTGAGGATGATTTCATTTTTCAGGGATTAGAGAGGGTGGTCCTTGTGGTGGACTGCAGGTATGGAGAGCTGTTGTCATCGTATTAAATAGATAAGAATGATTATATGTATTGTAGAAATGTCTCCTATCATGTTCCCTAATTTTTTATTATGTCCACATCCTGGTCCCCATCTTGGACATCATAACAAACGTGCACTTTTTTGTTTAATTTACACATTGGACCATAGGAAAAATGACACTACAGCTACAGAGGTGACCGTCTGATAGCCCAGCTCGACTATCCATCTCTACTGAAGACCCTTTCAGCTTTTTGAGAGTTGGGTGGAGAACATCATCTCTGAAAATAGGGTCCCACAGCTGCACCCCATCAGTGTGAGCAGGACTCTTAGGACTCTTAGAAGAGTCAATGCTCTGAGACCATGGGGGGCGCTTAGCCCCCTCTCTTCGTGTGAAGCCCCACAGATGCTGCTGTGTCGGTGCATTACCTTCAGGGACTCCACTCGGCTGTATCGGGTCACAGGTAGGAGATCTTCTCTGTAGTCGTGACGCCACTCTCAGATTTGCGGTCAGTGAGGACCGCCACTGCAGGTTAAGGGCTGCCTGGGGCTGATGGTGGGTGCAGTCGGATGTAGTGGCCTCCTGAGAGTGAGGCAAGCCCCAGGGCCCTGTGTAGATGTGGTAGTACCACAAGGCGCAGAATAACTCCACACAGGCAGGATGTCTTTCAGGGTTTTTTACTCACTTCAGGTGGCAGGGTGAGTAACCCGGGCGTAGCTGGGATGAACCAGGCAGGAACCAGGTATCCTTCAGGCTGACTTTATGAGGGTGACTACTGACTCGCCTTCCTTAGCCCTTGGTGGTTTGGGGTGACCCCGACTTTGAGTCCCTATGGGGGTCACCCAGGGAAGATGCTGCAGCCTCTCTCCCCTTCGTTCGCCGTTTGCTTGTTCCCCGGACCAGGTCACTCCAGCTGCTTGCCTCCTGAGACCTATGGGCCCTAACTGTGGTTACGTGGCTGCGGCTTTTGTGGTATTGTGGTGTGGGCTTTGAGAGCCCCACACCGGCAGGTTTAGCAGGGAAAGGTGAATCTATCCTCGCTTCGGGATCTGCCGCCCGTTTGGGCCTGGTTCTCCCTAGCAGTCTCCTTACTTCCCACTCCGCTGTCCTCTAGCTGAAGCTGGATTTCGGGTAGCCCTCCTAGGTGACCGTTCTCCCCCGTCTGTAGCCACTGCGCGGGCGCTGTTAGACAGCAAAAACCCCACAGGTCTGCTCCTTACTGAGCCCTCTGGAGTTCTCCTCTAACTGACTCACTGCTCCTCCTCTCCTGTTCTTGCCTACGCCACCTAGCAACCAGACTCTCTTACCACACCCCTTGAGAGGAGATGGAGGCCGTGCTCATGCTTCGCCCCCTCCTGGGATCCCCAGGGGTCCTCTCATAGGTACATGTGGTAGACCTGGTCACTATGCGCCTGTGTTCCACACCCCGGTCAGCCTTCTGGATTACCTGTATTGTACTGTCCCCAGCATGGGTGCAGTACTCAGTGGTGCCTGACCAGGTCAGGGGCGCCACATTCCCCCTTAGTTATCACCAGCACGTCCTCGGGCTGCAAGACAACATTTTAAATGCATAAAACATTAAAACATGGTAAAACATTTTAAGATCACCAGGTATCAGACATCACCAACCTCCACCCACAAGTCCGTTAACCCACCCAAAACCCTCTCACGTTGGCCGCGCCTTCAGCCACTTCTGGCAGGATGTAGAGGCGGCTTTCATGGGCTGGTGGTTTCAGGGTATACCCGGCCTGGTGGATCCGCGCCTTCAGCCTCTTCTGGCAGGATGTAGAGGCGGCCTCCACAGTTGGTGCTGACCAGGTACCCTCTTTGTGGTGGTGAGCCAAGGCCCCATAAACAGGCGTGCTCTCTCTGGTTGCAGGTGAGCCAAGGCCCTATATACGGACGTGCTCCCTGGTTGCAGATGAGCCAAGCCCCTAAACAGGCTGGCTCTGGTGGTGGTGCCTCTGGTGTAACTATTTACACTGCGAGAGTTTGTGGCTATAGCCAGTTCATAGCCTTAAGGTTTATTTCTCACAATAGTTTTTGTGGGCACAGGCTTGAACTTGAGAACGTTGCAAACAAACTGGTCAAAACTTTTCAAAACTTCAACTGGTAACTTCTTTCTTTACTTTACGTTACTCCTCTTTACCAGGGCTTGAGCCTGTATGGCGGCGGCACCTGCTGCTTTCCTGCTCTCTGTCGTCGTCGGTGGTTGTCTCATCCGTAGGTTCTTTTTCTCTGCTTTCTCTATCTTCATCTGTTTCTCTATCTCTGTCTTTCCTTTCTTCTTCTTTAGGACATGGTGCAACATCCAGTGCATACCATCCTCTTTCTCCTTGATGCATGGTAAATTGTACGGAGTCTCCCATCCTCAGGTTTCTTCCCGGATGTCCTCTGGGCAGGTTGGCGCTGACGTCTCTCCTATTGACAAAAATGCCTTCTTTCATTCCTGGTGCGACTATAAAGCCATATCCGCTCTTCAAGTTAAAGTCCTCTACAACTCCTCTACAAAGGGGTCCTCTGACCTGGGCTTTGGCTCTTCTCAGGAATCGTTTCTCTTGTAGGTCTCTGGCCGTTATTTCTCTCTGCTCTGGGGATGGCGGTGCAGGGAAAGCCTGGGTTCTGCTATGACGCCGTGTCTTGCGGGCTGGATGCTGCTGGGTGCAGCTTACAAGCTCCCAGGTGAGGCTTTGGGGCAGGTCTTCTTCAGCAGACGGTGTCAGGTCTTCTTCATCCCAGCGGGAATATGGTAACATCTCCGGCTCTGGGTATGGATCCACTGCTGTTGGCTCCTGAGTCAGCTCCTCAGCTTCCTGGCCTCCTCTCCCCCTTAGTTCTTCTTGGCACTCCTTTGGTGGCAGTGCTGGGGATGGACTTTCTTCCGCAGGCCCAGGCGGGGGACTCTTTGGCGTAGTTGCTGCAGGGGTTGCCGGCATCCTTCTGGGGGTGTGCGGAGGGAGCACGTACTGGTCCACCAACCATTGTGGAAACTTAGCCTCCATGTCAGCCTTCAGCCTCCAGTATTCGGGGTCATCCCCCAGCATGGGCTTCCTATCAAGGACCTCCGTGGCCTGGGGAGTAGTGTCTGCTCTGGCCTTGCAGGCCGGGGTAAATGACGAGGTAGACTTTTCTTGGCGGGCCGCGCCTGGCATGGCGGCGGCCTGGTCTTGGCGGGCCGCGCCTGGCATGGCGGCGGCCTGGTCTTGGCGGGCCGCGCCCGGCATGGCGGCGGCCTGGTCTTGGCGGGCCGCGCCCGGCATGGCGGCGGCCTGGTCTTGGCGGGCCGCGCCCGGCATGGCGGCGGCCTGGATCAGCGTCGCAGCTGCGATGGGATCTTTGCAGGCTGGGCTGGGCGTCGTTGCAGCGATCGGGGCTTGGCGGGCCGAGCAGGGCATCGCTGCGGCGGCCTGGGCTGGGCGGGCCGCGGTGGCAGCCGGTTCTTTGCGGGCCGGGCAGGGCATCGCTGCAGGGACCGGGTCTTGGTGGGCCGAGCAGGGCATCGCTGCGGCGGCCTGGGCTGGGCGGGCCGCACCGGACGTGGCTGCGGCCTGGATCAGCGTCGCCGCACCGGGCGCCTCTGCGGGGACCGCGGACGTGGCAGCAGGGGTCGGGGCACTTGCGCTGGCCGGGGCATCACTCGACTCACCCATCTGTGGCAGCATCGGGGTCTGCGTCGTCGCCGTCCTGTCTGGCACTCGGCGCGCGGCCCTCCTTTCATAGGCCCGAACCGCCGCGGTCATCTCCAGCAGTTCCATTCGTTCTTCCCGAATCTGCTCCACAACCCGGGTCTCCAGTCGATCGCAGAACTGGGCCAGCTCCCGATACCACCAGGCAGCGGAGCCTGGTTCTGGGTTCCTGCGGTCAGACGCCATTTCTTCTGCGCCCTCTTCTGCACGATCTCCCAGCAGTGGACTCGTCGCTGCCTCCAGTAGCAAACTGTTCAGTTTCTGCTCTGCCTCTTTCAGCAGCTCCTCTCCCAGCAGCAGGCTTGTGGCTCCCTTTCTGTCCCGACGTCTCTGGACGCCTCCGCTCTCATCGCTGGCGAGGTCAGAACTCTGCAGGGGATCTCTGGGTAGCCACACCTCTTCGTGGGCGGTAACTTCTTCCAGCGCGGGCTGCTGTTGTTTTTCAGCGCGCTTTTCATGGTGGCAATATGGCGGCGCTTCCAATTTTTCAAGCGGACCGCCCAGGCACATGGTCACCTGTCTGAACAGGTCTAGTCCTTATCCTGTTCGTGACGCCAGATGTGAAGCCCCACAGATGCTGCTGTGTCGGTGCATTACCTTCAGGGACTCCACTCGGCTGTATCGGGTCACAGGTAGGAGATCTTCTCTGTAGTCGTGACGCCACTCTCAGATTTGCGGTCAGTGAGGACCGCCACTGCAGGTTAAGGGCTGCCTGGGGCTGATGGTGGGTGCAGTCGGATGTAGTGGCCTCCTGAGAGTGAGGCAAGCCCCAGGGCCCTGTGTAGATGTGGTAGTACCACAAGGCGCAGAATAACTCCACACAGGCAGGATGTCTTTCAGGGTTTTTTACTCACTTCAGGTGGCAGGGTGAGTAACCCGGGCGTAGCTGGGATGAACCAGGCAGGAACCAGGTATCCTTCAGGCTGACTTTATGAGGGTGACTACTGACTCGCCTTCCTTAGCCCTTGGTGGTTTGGGGTGACCCCGACTTTGAGTCCCTATGGGGGTCACCCAGGGAAGATGCTGCAGCCTCTCTCCCCTTCGTTCGCCGTTTGCTTGTTCCCCGGACCAGGTCACTCCAGCTGCTTGCCTCCTGAGACCTATGGGCCCTAACTGTGGTTACGTGGCTGCGGCTTTTGTGGTATTGTGGTGTGGGCTTTGAGAGCCCCACACCGGCAGGTTTAGCAGGGAAAGGTGAATCTATCCTCGCTTCGGGATCTGCCGCCCGTTTGGGCCTGGTTCTCCCTAGCAGTCTCCTTACTTCCCACTCCGCTGTCCTCTAGCTGAAGCTGGATTTCGGGTAGCCCTCCTAGGTGACCGTTCTCCCCCGTCTGTAGACACTGCGCGGGCGCTGTTAGACAGCAAAAACCCCACAGGTCTGCTCCTTACTGAGCCCTCTGGAGTTCTCCTCTAACTGACTCACTGCTCCTCCTCTCCTGTTCTTGCCTACGCCACCTAGCAACCAGACTCTCTTACCACACCCCTTGAGAGGAGATGGAGGCCGTGCTCATGCTTCGCCCCCTCCTGGGATCCCCAGGGGTCCTCTCATAGGTACATGTGTGAGACCTGGTCACTATGCGCCTGTGTTCCACACCCCGGTCAGCCTTCTGGATTACCTGTATTGTACTGTCCCCAGCATGGGTGCAGTACTCAGTGGTGCCTGACCAGGTCAGGGGCGCCACATTCGTCACTGAGGATGATTTCACTTTTCAGGGAATAGAGAGGGTGGTCCTTGTGGTGGACTGCAGGTATGGAGAGCTGTTGTCATCGTATTAGATAGATAAGAATGATTATATGTATTGTAGAAATGTCTCCTATCATGTTCCCTATTTTTTTATTATGTCCACATCCTGGTCCCCATCTTGGAAATCATAACAAACGTGCACTTTTTTGTTTAATTTACACATTGGACCATAGGAAAAATGACACTACAGCTACAGAGGTGACCGTCTGATAGCCCAGCTCGACTATCCATCTCTACTGAAGACCCTTTCAGCTTTTTGAGAGTTGGGTGGAGGACATCATCTCTGAAAATAGGGTCCCACAGCTGCACCCCATCAGTGTGAGCAGGAATCTTAGGACTCTTAGAAGAGTCAATGCTCTGAGACCATGGGGGGCGCTTAGCCCCCTCTCTTCGTCACTGAGGATGATTTCATTTTTCAGGGATTAGAGAGAGTGGTCCTTGTGGTGGACTGCAGGTATGGAGAGCTGTTGTGATCGTATTAGATAGATAAGAATGATTATATGTATTGTAGAAATGTCTCCTATCATGTTCCCTAATTTTTTATTATGTCCACATCCTGGTCCCCATCTTGAACATCATAACAAACGTGCACTTTTTTGTTTAATTTACACATTGGACCATAGGAAAAATGACACTACAGCTACAGAGGTGACCGTCTGATAGCCCAGCTCGACTATCCATCTCTACTGAAGACCCTTTCAGCTTTTTGAGAGTTGGGTGGAGGACATCATCTCTGAAAATAGGGTCCCACAGCTGCACCCCATCAGTGTGAGCAGGACTCTTAGGACTCTTAGAAGAGTCAATGCTCTGAGACCATTGGGGGCACTTAGCCCCCTCTCTTCATCACTGAGGATGATTTCATTTTTCAGGGATTAGAGAGGGTGGTCCTTGTGGTGGACTGCAGGTATGGAGAGCTGTTGTCATCGTATTAGATAGATAAGAATGATTATATGTATTGTAGAAATGTCTCCTATCATGTTCCCTAATTTTTTATTATGTCCACATCCTGGTCCCCATCTTGGACATCATAACAAACGTGCACTTTTTTGTTTAATTTACACATTGGACCATAGGAAAAATGAAACTACAGCTACAGAGGTGACCGTCTGATAGCCCAGCTCGACTATCCATCTCTACTGAAGACCCTTTCAGCTTTTTGAGAGTTGGGTGGAGGACATCATCTCTGAAAATAGGGTCCCACAGCTGCACCCCATCAGTGTGAGCAGGACTCTTAGGACTCTTAGAAGAGTCAATGCTCTGAGACCATGGGGGGCGCTTAGCCCCCACTCTTCGTCACTGAGGATGATTTCATTTTTCAGGGATTAGAGAGGGTGGTCCTTGTGGTGGACTGCAGGTATGGAGAGCTGTTGTCATCGTATTAAATAGATAAGAATGATTATATGTATTGTAGAAATGTCTCCTATCATGTTCCCTAATTTTTTATTATGTCCACATCCTGGTCCCCATCTTGGAAATCATAACAAACGTGCACTTTTTTGTTTAATTTACACATTGGACCATAGGAAAAATGACACTACAGCTACAGAGGTGACCGTCTGATAGCCCAGCTCGACTATCCATCTCTACTGAAGACCCTTTCAGCTTTTTGAGAGTTGGGTGGAGGACATCATCTCTGAAAATAGGGTCCCACAGCTGCACCCCATCAGTGTGAGCAGGAATCTTAGGACTCTTAGAAGAGTCAATGCTTTGAGACCATGGGGGGCGCTTAGCCCCCTCTCTTCGTCACTGAGGATGATTTAATTTTTCAGGGATTAGAGAGAGTGGTCCTTGTGGTGGACTGCAGGTATGGAGAGCTGTTGTGATCGTATTAGATAGATAAGAATGATTATATGTATTGTAGAAATGTCTCCTATCATGTTCCCTAATTTCTTATTATGTCCACATCCTGGTCCCCATCTTGGACATCATAACAAACGTGCACTTTTTTGTTTAATTTACACATTGGACCATAGGAAAAATGACACTACAGCTACAGAGGTGACCGTCTGATAGCCCAGCTCGACTATCCATCTCTACTGAAGACCCTTTCAGCTTTTTGAGAGTTGGGTGGAGGACATCATCTCTGAAAATAGGGTCCCACAGCTTCACCCCATCAGTGTGAGCAGGACTCTTAGGACTCTTAGAAGAGTCAATGCTCTGGTACCATGGGGGGCGCTTGGCCCCCTCTCTTCGTCACTGAGGATGATTTCATTTTTCAGGGATTAGAGAGGGTGGTCCTTGTGGTGGACTGCAGGTATGGAGAGCTGTTGTCATCGTATTAGATAGATAAGAATGATTATATGTATTGTAGAAATGTCTCCTATCATGTTCCCTAATTTTTTATTATGTCCACATCCTGGTCCCCATCTTGGACATCATAACAAACGTGCACTTTTTTGTTTAATTTACACATTGGACCATAGGAAAAATGACACTACAGCTACAGAGGTGACCGTCTGATAGCCCAGCTCGACTATCCATCTCTACTGAAGACCCTTTCAGCTTTTTGAGAGTTGGGTGGAGGACATCATCTCTGAAAATAGGGTCCCACAGCTGCACCCCATCAGTGTGAGCAGGACTCTTAGGACTCTTAGAAGAGTTAATGCTCTGAGACCATGGGGGCGCTTAGCCCCCTCTCTTCGTCACTGAGGATGATTTCATTTTTCAGGGATTAGAGAGGGTGGTCCTTGTGGTGGACTGCAGGTATGGAGAGCTGTTGTCATCGTATTAGATAGATAAGAATGATTATATGTATTGTAGAAATGTCTCCTATCATGTTCCCTAATTTTTTATTATGTCCACATCCTGGTCCCCATCTTGAACATCATAACAAACGTGCACTTTTTTGTTTAATTTACACATTGGACCATAGGAAAAATGACACTACAGCTACAGAGGTGACCGTCTGATAGCCCAGCTCGACTATCCATCTCTACTGAAGACCCTTTCAGCTTTTTGAGAGTTGGGTGGAGGACATCATCTCTGAAAATAGGGTCCCACAGCTTCACCCCATCAGTGTGAGCAGGACTCTTAGGACTCTTAGAAGAGTCAATGCTCTGAGACCATTGGGGGCACTTAGCCCCCTCTCTTCGTCACTGAGGATGATTTCATTTTTCAGGGATTAGAGAGGGTGGTCCTTGTGGTGGACTGCAGGTATGGAGAGCTGTTGTCATCGTATTAGATAGATAAGAATGATTATATGTATTGTAGAAATGTCTCCTATCATGTTCCCTAATTTCTTATTATGTCCACATCCTGGTCCCCATCTTGGACATCATAACAAACGTGCACTTTTTTGTTTAATTTACACATTGGACCATAGGAAAAATGACACTACAGCTACAGAGGTGACCGTCTGATAGCCCAGCTCGACTATCCATCTCTACTGAAGACCCTTTCAGCTTTTTGTGAGTCGGGTGGAGGACATCATCTCTGAAAATAGGGTCCCACAGCTTCACCCCATCAGTGTGAGCAGGACTCTTAGGACTCTTAGAAGAGTCAATGCTCTGGTACCATGGGGGGCGCTTGGCCCCCTCTCTTCGTCACTGAGGATGATTTCATTTTTCAGGGATTAGAGAGGGTGGTCCTTGTGGTGGACTGCAGGTATGGAGAGCTGTTGTCATCGTATTAGATAGATAAGAATGATTATATGTATTGTAGAAATGTCTCCTATCATGTTCCCTAATTTTTTATTATGTCCACATCCTGGTCCCCATCTTGGACATCATAACAAACGTGCACTTTTTTGTTTAATTTACACATTGGACCATAGGAAAAATGACACTACAGCTACAGAGGTGACCGTCTGATAGCCTAGCTCGACTATCCATCTCTACTGAAGACCCTTTCAGCTTTTTGAGAGTTGGGTGGAGGACATCATCTCTGAAAATAGGGTCCCACAGCTGCACCCCATCAGTGTGAGCAGGACTCTTAGGACTCTTAGAAGAGTTAATGCTCTGAGACCATGGGGGCGCTTAGCCCCCTCTCTTCGTCACTGAGGATGATTTCATTTTTCAGGGATTAGAGAGGGTGGTCCTTGTGGTGGACTGCAGGTATGGAGAGCTGTTGTCATCGTATTAGATAGATAAGAATGATTATATGTATTGTAGAAATGTCTCCTATCATGTTCCCTAATTTTTTATTATGTCCACATCCTGGTCCCCATCTTGGACATCATAACAAACGTGCACTTTTTTGTTTAATTTACACATTGGACCATAGGAAAAATGACACTACAGCTACAGAGGTGACCGTCTGATAGCCCAGCTCGACTATCCATCTCTACTGAAGACCCTTTCAGCTTTTTGAGAGTTGGGTGGAGGACATCATCTCTGAAAATAGGGTCCCACAGCTGCACCCCATCAGTGTGAGCAGGACTCTTAGGACTCTTAGAAGAGTCAATGCTCTGAGACCATTGGGGGCACTTAGCCCCCTCTCTTCGTCACTGAGGATGATTTCATTTTTCAGGGATTAGAGAGGGTGGTCCTTGTGGTGGACTGCAGGTATGGAGAGCTGTTGTCATCGTATTAGATAGATAAGAATGATTATATGTATTGTAGAAATGTCTCCTATCATGTTCCCTAATTTTTTATTATGTCCACATCCTGGTCCCCATCTTGGACATCATAACAAACGTGCACTTTTTTGTTTAATTTACACATTGGACCATAGGAAAAATGACACTACAGCTACATAGGTGACCGTCTGATAGCCCAGCTCGACTATCCATCTCTACTGAAGACCCTTTCAGCTTTTTGAGAGTCGGGTGGAGGACATCATCTCTGAAAATAGGGTCCCACAGCTTCACCCCATCAGTGTGAGCAGGACTCTTAGGACTCTTAGAAGAGTCAATGCTCTGGTACCATGGGGGGCGCTTGGCCCCCTCTCTTCGTCACTGAGGATGATTTCATTTTTCAGGGATTAGAGAGGGTGGTCCTTGTGGTGGACTGCAGGTATGGAGAGCTGTTGTCATCGTATTAGATAGATAAGAATGATTATATGTATTGTAGAAATGTCTCCTATCATGTTCCCTATTTTTTTATTATGTCCACATCCTGGTCCCCATCTTGGAAATCATAACAAACGTGCACTTTTTTGTTTAATTTACACATTGGACCATAGGAAAAATGACACTACAGCTACAGAGGTGACCGTCTGATAGCCCAGCTCGACTATCCATCTCTACTGAAGACCCTTTCAGCTTTTTGAGAGTTGGGTGGAGGACATCATCTCTGAAAATAGGGTCCCACAGCTGCACCCCATCAGTGTGAGCAGGAATCTTAGGACTCTTAGAAGAGTCAATGCTCTGAGACCATGGGGGGCGCTTAGCCCCCTCTCTTCGTCACTGAGGATGATTTAATTTTTCAGGGATTAGAGAGAGTGGTCCTTGTGGTGGACTGCAGGTATGGAGAGCTGTTGTGATCGTATTAGATAGATAAGAATGATTATATGTATTGTAGAAATGTCTCCTATCATGTTCCCTAATTTCTTATTATGTCCACATCCTGGTCCCCATCTTGGACATCATAACAAACGTGCACTTTTTTGTTTAATTTACACATTGGACCATAGGAAAAATGACACTACAGCTACAGAGGTGACCGTCTGATAGCCCAGCTCGACTATCCATCTCTACTGAAGACCCTTTCAGCTTTTTGAGAGTTGGGTGGAGGACATCATCTCTGAAAATAGGGTCCCACAGCTTCACCCCATCAGTGTGAGCAGGACTCTTAGGACTCTTAGAAGAGTCAATGCTCTGGTACCATGGGGGGCGCTTGGCCCCCTCTCTTCGTCACTGAGGATGATTTCATTTTTCAGGGATTAGAGAGGGTGGTCCTTGTGGTGGACTGCAGGTATGGAGAGCTGTTGTCATCGTATTAGATAGATAAGAATGATTATATGTATTGTAGAAATGTCTCCTATCATGTTCCCTAATTTTTTATTATGTCCACATCCTGGTCCCCATCTTGGACATCATAACAAACGTGCACTTTTTTGTTTAATTTACACATTGGACCATAGGAAAAATGACACTACAGCTACAGAGGTGACCGTCTGATAGCCCAGCTCGACTATCCATCTCTACTGAAGACCCTTTCAGCTTTTTGAGAGTTGGGTGGAGGACATCATCTCTGAAAATAGGGTCCCACAGCTGCACCCCATCAGTGTGAGCAGGACTCTTAGGACTCTTAGAAGAGTTAATGCTCTGAGACCATGGGGGCGCTTAGCCCCCTCTCTTCGTCACTGAGGATGATTTCATTTTTCAGGGATTAGAGAGGGTGGTCCTTGTGGTGGACTGCAGGTATGGAGAGCTGTTGTCATCGTATTAGATAGATAAGAATGATTATATGTATTGTAGAAATGTCTCCTATCATGTTCCCTAATTTTTTATTATGTCCACATCCTGGTCCCCATCTTGAACATCATAACAAACGTGCACTTTTTTGTTTAATTTACACATTGGACCATAGGAAAAATGACACTACAGCTACAGAGGTGACCGTCTGATAGCCCAGCTCGACTATCCATCTCTACTGAAGACCCTTTCAGCTTTTTGAGAGTTGGGTGGAGGACATCATCTCTGAAAATAGGGTCCCACAGCTTCACCCCATCAGTGTGAGCAGGACTCTTAGGACTCTTAGAAGAGTCAATGCTCTGAGACCATTGGGGGCACTTAGCCCCCTCTCTTCGTCACTGAGGATGATTTCATTTTTCAGGGATTAGAGAGGGTGGTCCTTGTGGTGGACTGCAGGTATGGAGAGCTGTTGTCATCGTATTAGATAGATAAGAATGATTATATGTATTGTAGAAATGTCTCTTATCATGTTCCCTAATTTCTTATTATGTCCACATCCTGGTCCCCATCTTGGACATCATAACAAACGTGCACTTTTTTGTTTAATTTACACATTGGACCATAGGAAAAATGACACTACAGCTACAGAGGTGACCGTCTGATAGCCCAGCTCGACTATCCATCTCTACTGAAGACCCTTTCAGCTTTTTGAGAGTCGGGTGGAGGACATCATCTCTGAAAATAGGGTCCCACAGCTTCACCCCATCAGTGTGAGCAGGACTCTTAGGACTCTTAGAAGAGTCAATGCTCTGGTACCATGGGGGGCGCTTGGCCCCCTCTCTTCGTCACTGAGGATGATTTCATTTTTCAGGGATTAGAGAGGGTGGTCCTTGTGGTGGACTGCAGGTATGGAGAGCTGTTGTCATCGTATTAGATAGATAAGAATGATTATATGTATTGTAGAAATGTCTCCTATCATGTTCCCTAATTTTTTATTATGTCCACATCCTGGTCCCCATCTTGGACATCATAACAAACGTGCACTTTTTTGTTTAATTTACACATTGGACCATAGGAAAAATGACACTACAGCTACAGAGGTGACCGTCTGATAGCCTAGCTCGACTATCCATCTCTACTGAAGACCCTTTCAGCTTTTTGAGAGTTGGGTGGAGGACATCATCTCTGAAAATAGGGTCCCACAGCTGCACCCCATCAGTGTGAGCAGGACTCTTAGGACTCTTAGAAGAGTTAATGCTCTGAGACCATGGGGGCGCTTAGCCCCCTCTCTTCGTCACTGAGGATGATTTCATTTTTCAGGGATTAGAGAGGGTGGTCCTTGTGGTGGACTGCAGGTATGGAGAGCTGTTGTCATCGTATTAGATAGATAAGAATGATTATATGTATTGTAGAAATGTCTCCTATCATGTTCCCTAATTTTTTATTATGTCCACATCCTGGTCCCCATCTTGGACATCATAACAAACGTGCACTTTTTTGTTTAATTTACACATTGGACCATAGGAAAAATGACACTACAGCTACAGAGGTGACCGTCTGATAGCCCAGCTCGACTATCCATCTCTACTGAAGACCCTTTCAGCTTTTTGAGAGTTGGGTGGAGGACATCATCTCTGAAAATAGGGTCCCACAGCTGCACCCCATCAGTGTGAGCAGGACTCTTAGGACTCTTAGAAGAGTCAATGCTCTGAGACCATTGGGGGCACTTAGCCCCCTCTCTTCGTCACTGAGGATGATTTCATTTTTCAGGGATTAGAGAGGGTGGTCCTTGTGGTGGACTGCAGGTATGGAGAGCTGTTGTCATCGTATTAGATAGATAAGAATGATTATATGTATTGTAGAAATGTCTCTTATCATGTTCCCTAATTTCTTATTATGTCCACATCCTGGTCCCCATCTTGGACATCATAACAAACGTGCACTTTTTTGTTTAATTTACACATTGGACCATAGGAAAAATGACACTACAGCTACAGAGGTGACCGTCTGATAGCCCAGCTCGACTATCCATCTCTACTGAAGACCCTTTCAGCTTTTTGAGAGTCGGGTGGAGGACATCATCTCTGAAAATAGGGTCCCACAGCTTCACCCCATCAGTGTGAGCAGGACTCTTAGGACTCTTAGAAGAGTCAATGCTCTGGTACCATGGGGGGCGCTTGGCCCCCTCTCTTCGTCACTGAGGATGATTTCATTTTTCAGGGATTAGAGAGGGTGGTCCTTGTGGTGGACTGCAGGTATGGAGAGCTGTTGTCATCGTATTAGATAGATAAGAATGATTATATGTATTGTAGAAATGTCTCCTATCATGTTCCCTAATTTTTTATTATGTCCACATCCTGGTCCCCATCTTGGACATCATAACAAACGTGCACTTTTTTGTTTAATTTACACATTGGACCATAGGAAAAATGACACTACAGCTACAGAGGTGACCGTCTGATAGCCTAGCTCGACTATCCATCTCTACTGAAGACCCTTTCAGCTTTTTGAGAGTTGGGTGGAGGACATCATCTCTGAAAATAGGGTCCCACAGCTGCACCCCATCAGTGTGAGCAGGACTCTTAGGACTCTTAGAAGAGTTAATGCTCTGAGACCATGGGGGCGCTTAGCCCCCTCTCTTCGTCACTGAGGATGATTTCATTTTTCAGGGATTAGAGAGGGTGGTCCTTGTGGTGGACTGCAGGTATGGAGAGCTGTTGTCATCGTATTAGATAGATAAGAATGATTATATGTATTGTAGAAATGTCTCCTATCATGTTCCCTAATTTTTTATTATGTCCACATCCTGGTCCCCATCTTGGACATCATAACAAACGTGCACTTTTTTGTTTAATTTACACATTGGACCATAGGAAAAATGACACTACAGCTACAGAGGTGACCGTCTGATAGCCCAGCTCGACTATCCATCTCTACTGAAGACCCTTTCAGCTTTTTGAGAGTTGGGTGGAGGACATCATCTCTGAAAATAGGGTCCCACAGCTGCACCCCATCAGTGTGAGCAGGACTCTTAGGACTCTTAGAAGAGTCAATGCTCTGAGACCATTGGGGGCACTTAGCCCCCTCTCTTCGTCACTGAGGATGATTTCATTTTTCAGGGATTAGAGAGGGTGGTCCTTGTGGTGGACTGCAGGTATGGAGAGCTGTTGTCATCGTATTAGATAGATAAGAATGATTATATGTATTGTAGAAATGTCTCCTATCATGTTCCCTAATTTTTTATTATGTCCACATCCTGGTCCCCATCTTGGACATCATAACAAACGTGCACTTTTTTGTTTAATTTACACATTGGACCATAGGAAAAATGACACTACAGCTACATAGGTGACCGTCTGATAGCCCAGCTCGACTATCCATCTCTACTGAAGACCCTTTCAGCTTTTTGAGAGTCGGGTGGAGGACATCATCTCTGAAAATAGGGTCCCACAGCTTAACCCCATCAGTGTGAGCAGGACTCTTAGGACTCTTAGAAGAGTCAATGCTCTGGTACCATGGGGGGCGCTTGGCCCCCTCTCTTCGTCACTGAGGATGATTTCATTTTTCAGGGATTAGAGAGGGTGGTCCTTGTGGTGGACTGCAGGTATGGAGAGCTGTTGTCATCGTATTAGATAGATAAGAATGATTATATGTATTGTAGAAATGTCTCCTATCATGTTCCCTAATTTTTTATTATGTCCACATCCTGGTCCCCATCTTGGACATCATAACAAACGTGCACTTTTTTGTTTAATTTACACATTGGACCATAGGAAAAATGACACTACAGCTACAGAGGTGACCGTCTGATAGCCCAGCTCGACTATCCATCTCTACTGAAGACCCTTTCAGCTTTTTGAGAGTTGGGTGGAGGACATCATCTCTGAAAATAGGGTCCCACAGCTGCACCCCATCAGTGTGAGCAGGACTCTTAGGACTCTTAGAAGAGTCAATGCTCTGAGACCATTGGGGGCACTTAGCCCCCTCTCTTCGTCACTGAGGATGATTTCATTTTTCAGGGATTAGAGAGGGTGGTCCTTGTGGTGGACTGCAGGTATGGAGAGCTGTTATCGTATTAGATAGATAAGAATGATTATATGTATTGTAGAAATGTCTCCTATCATGTTCCCTAATTTTTTATTATGTCCACATCCTGGTCCCCATCTTGGACATCATAACAAACGTGCACTTTTTTGTTTAATTTACACATTGGACCATAGGAAAAATGACACTACAACTACAGAGGTGACCGTCTGATAGCCCAGCTCGACAATCCATCTCTACTGAAGACCCTTTCAGCTTTTTGAGAGTTGGGTGGAGGACATCATCTCTGAAAATAGGGTCCCACAGCTGCACCCCATCAGTGTGAGCAGGACTCTTAGGACTCTTAGAAGAGTCAATGCTCTGAGACCATGGGGGGCGTTTAGCCCCCTCTCTTCATCACTAAGGATGATTTCATTTTTCAGGGATTAGAGAGGGTGGTCCTTGTGGTGGACTGCAGGTATGGAGAGCTGTTGTCATCGTATTAAATAGATAAGAATGATTATATGTATTGTAGAAATGTCTCCTATCATGTTCCCTAATTTTTTATTATGTCCACATCCTGGTCCCCATCTTGGACATCATAACAAACGTGCACTTTTTTGTTTAATTTACACTTTGGACCATAGGAAAAATGACACTACAGGTACAGAGGTGACCGTCTGATAGCCCAGCTCGACTATCCATCTCTACTGAAGACCCTTTCAGCTTTTTGAGAGTTTGGTGGAGAACATCATCTCTGAAAATAGGGTCCCACAGCTGCACCCCATCAGTGTGAGCAGGACTCTTAGGACTCTTAGAAGAGTCAATGCTCTGAGACCATGGGGGGCGCTTAGCCCCCTCTCTTCGTCACTGAGGATGATTTCACTTTTCAGGGAATAGAGAGGGTGGTCCTTGTGGTGGACTGAAGGTATGGAGAGCTGTTGTCATCGTATTAGATAGATAAGAATGATTATATGTATTGTAGAAATGTCTCCTATCATGTTCCCTATTTTTTTATTATGTCCACATCCTGGTCCCCATCTTGGAAATCATAACAAACGTGCACTTTTTTGTTTAATTTACACATTGGACCATAGGAAAAATGACACTACAGCTACAGAGGTGACCGTCTGATAGCCCAGCTCGACTATCCATCTCTACTGAAGACCCTTTCAGCTTTTTGAGAGTTGGGTGGAGGACATCATCTCTGAAAATAGGGTCCCACAGCTGCACCCCATCAGTGTGAGCAGGACTCTTAGGACTCTTAGAAGAGTCAATGTTTTGAGACCATGGGGTGCGCTTAGCCCCCTCTCTTCGTCACTGAGGATGATTTCATTTTTCAGGGATTAGAGAGGGTGGTCCTTGTGGTGGACTGCAGGTATGGAGAGCTGTTGTCATCGTATTAGATAGATAAGAATAATTATATGTATTGTAGAAATGTCTCCTATCATGTTCCCTATTTTTTTATTATGTCCACATCCTGGTCCCCATCTTGGAAATCATAACAAACGTGCACTTTTTTGTTTAATTTACACATTGGACCATAGGAAAAATGACACTACAGCTACAGAGGTGACCGTCTGATAGCCCAGCTCGACTATCCATCTCTACTGAAGACCCTTTCAGCTTTTTGAGAGTTGGGTGGAGGACATCATCTCTGAAAATAGGGTCCCACAGCTGCACCCCATCAGTGTGAGCAGGACTCTTAGGACTCTTAGAAGAGTCAATGCTCTGAGACCATGGGGGGCGCTTAGCCCCCTCTCTTCGTCACTGAGGATGATTTCATTTTTCAGGGATTAGAGAGAGTGGTCCTTGTGGTGGACTGCAGGAATGGAGAGCTGTTGTGATCGTATTAGATAGATAAGAATGATTATATGTATTGTAGAAATGTCTCCTATCATGTTCCCTAATTTTTTATTATGTCCACATCCTGGTCCCCATCTTGGACATCATAACAAACGTGCACTTTTTTGTTTAATTTACACATTGGACCATAGGAAAAATGACACTACAGCTACAGAGGTGACCGTCTGATAGCCCAGCTCGACTATCCATCTCTACTGAAGACCCTTTCAGCTTTTTGAGAGTTGGGTGGAGGACATCATCTCTTAAAATAGGGTCCCACAGCTGCACCCCATCAGTGTAAGCAGGACTCTTAGGACTCTTAGAGGAGTCAATGCTCTAAAACCATGGGGGGCGCCAAACAAAACTTTTAGTAGGTTTCTACTTATTTTATTAAATATTATCTCCACCAAACAGGACAAGCTTGCATCTGTTATAGTTTTGGAGAAAAATGTGATCATTTCATGTATGCGCGAAATGCCTTAAAAATGGCTTTAAAATAGTTTTGAAGCATGGAGACGATTATCTCGGGATTGCAAGATAACCAAACAAAACTTTTAGTGGATTTCTACATATTTTATTAAATATCATCTCTACCAAACAGGACAAGCTTGCATCTGTTTTAGTTTTGAAGAAAAATGTGATCATTTCATTTATGCGTGAAATGCCTTCAAAATGGCTTTTAAATGGATTTGAAGCATGGAGACGATTATCTCGGGATTGCAATATAACCAAACAAAACTTTTAGTGGATTTCTACTTATTTTATTAAATATTATCCCCTCCAAACAGGACGAGCTTCCATCTGTTATAGTTTTGGAGAAAAATGTGATCATTTCATTTATGCGCGAAATGCCTTAAAAATGGCTTTAAAATGGATTTGGAGCATGGAGACGATTATCTCGGGATTGCAAGATAACCAAACAAAACTTTTAGTGGATTTCTACTTATTTTATTAAATATTATCCCCACCAAACAGGACAAGCTTGCATCTGTTATAGTTTTGGAGAAAAATGTGATCATTTCATTTATGCGCACAATGCCTTTGAAATGGCTTTAAAATAGATTTGGAGCATGGAGACGATTATCTCGGGATTGCAAGATAACCAAACAAAACTTTTAGTGGATTTCTACTTATTTTACCAAATATCATCTCCACCAAACAGGACAAGCTTGCATGTGTTATAGTTTTGGAGAAAAATGTGATCATTTCATTTATGCGCAAAATGCCTTTGAAATGGCTTTAAAATGGATTTGGAGCATGGAGACGATTATCTCAGGATGGCAATATAAACAAACAAAACTTTTAGTAGATTTCTACTTATTTTATTAAATATTATCTCCACCAAACAGGACAAGCTTGCATCTGTTATAGTTTTGGAGAAAAATGTGATCATTTCATTTATGCGCGAAATGCCTTAAAAATGGCTTTAAAATGGATTTGGAGCATGGAGACGATTATCTTGGGATTGCAAGATAACCAAACAAAACTTTTAGTGGATTTCTACTTATTTTATTAAATATCATCTCCACCAAACAGGACAAGCTTGCATGTGTTATAGTTTTGGAGAAAAATGTGATCATTTCATTTATGCGTGAAATGCCTTTGAAATGGCTTTAAAATGGATTTGGAGCATGGAGACGATTATCTCAGGATTGCAATATAAACAAACAAAACTTTTAGTAGGTTTCTACTTATTTTATTAAATATTATCTCCACCAAACAGGACAAGCTTGCATCTGTTATAGTTTTGGAGAAAAATGTGATCATTTCATTTATGCGCGAAATGCCCTTAGGACTCTTAGAAGAGTTAATGCTCTGAGACCATGGGGGCGCTTAGCCCCCTCTCTTCGTCACTGAGGATGATTTCATTTTTCAGGGATTAGAGAGGGTGGTCCTTGTGGTGGACTGCAGGTATGGAGAGCTGTTGTCATCGTATTAGATAGATAAGAATGATTATATGTATTGTAGAAATGTCTCCTATCATGTTCCCTAATTTTTTATTATGTCCACATCCTGGTCCCCATCTTGGACATCATAACAAACGTGCACTTTTTTGTTTAATTTACACATTGTACCATAGGAAAAATGACACTACAGCTACAGAGGTGACCGTCTGATAGCCCAGCTCGACTATCCATCTCTACTGAAGACATTTCTACAATACATATAATCATTCTTATCTATCTAATACGATCACAACAGCTCTCCATACCTGCAGTCCACCACAAGGACCACTCTCTCTAATCCCTGAAAAATGAAATCATCCTCAGTGACGAAGAGAGGGGGCTAAGCGCCCCCCATGGTCTCAGAGCATTGACTCTTCTAAGAGTCCTAAGATTCCTGCTCACTCTGATGGGGTGCAGCTGTGGGACCCTATTTTCAGAGATGATGTCCTCCACCCAACTCTCAAAAAGCTGAAAGGGTCTTCAGTAGAGATGGATAGTCGAGCTGGGCTATCAGACGGTCACCTCTGTAGCTGTAGTGTCATTTTTCCTATGGTCCAATTTGTAAATTAAACAAAAAAGTGCACGTTTGTTATGATTTCCAAGATGGGGACCAGGATGTGGACATAATAAAAAAATAGGGAACATGATAGGAGACATTTCTACAATACATATAATCATTCTTATCTATCTAATACGATGACAACAGCTCTCCATACCTGCAGTCCACCACAAGGACCACCCTCTCTATTCCCTAAAAAGTGAAATCATCCTCAGTGACGAGGAGAGGGGGCTAAGCGCCCCCCATGGTCTCAGAGCATTGACTCTTCTAAGAGTCCTAAGAGTCCTGCTCACACTGATGGGGTGCAGCTGTGGGACCCTATTTTCAGAGATGATGTTCTCCACCCAACTCTCAAAAAGCTGAAAGGGTCTTCAGTAGAGATGGATAGTCGAGCTGGGCTATCAGACGGTCACCTCTGTAGCTGTAGTGTCATTTTTCCTATGGTCCAATGTGTAAATTAAACAAAAAAGTGCACGTTTGTTATGATGTCCAAGATGGGGACCAGGATGTGGACATAATAAAAAATTAGGGAACATGATAGGAGACATTTCTACAATACATATAATCATTCTTATCTATTTAATACGATGACAACAGCTCTCCATACCTGCAGTCCACTACAAGGACCACCCTCTCTAATCCCTGAAAAATGAAATCATCCTCAGTGACGAAGAGAGGGGGCTAAGCGCCCCCCATGGTCTCAGAGCAGTGACTCTTCTAAGAGTCCTAAGAGTCCTGCTCACACTGATGGGGTGCAGCTGTGGGACCCTATTTTCAGAGATGATGTCCTCCACCCAACTCTCAAAAAGCTGAAAGGGTCTTCAGTAGAGATGGATAGTCGAGCTGGGCTATCAGACGGTCACCTCTGTAGCTGTAGTGTCATTTTTCCTATGGTCCAATGTGTAAATTAAACAAAAAAGTGCACGTTTGTTATGATGTCCAAGATGGGGACCAGGATGTGGACATAATAAAAAATTAGGGAACATGATAGGAGACATTTCTACAATACATATAATCATTCTTATCTATCTAATACGATGATAACAGCTCTCCATATCTGCAGTCCACCACAAGGACCACCCTCTCTAATCCCTGAAAAATGAAATCATCCTCAGTGATGAAGAGAGGGGGCTAAGTGCCCCCAATGGTCTCAGAGCATTGACTCTTCTAAGAGTCCTAAGAGTCCTGCTCACACTGATGGGGTGCAGCTGTGGGACCCTATTTTCAGAGATGATGTCCTCCACCCAACTCTCAAAAAGCTGAAAGGGTCTAGGAGTCCTAAGAGTCCTGCTCACACTGATGGGGTGCAGCTGTGGGACCCTATTTTCAGAGATGATGTCCTCCACCCAACTCTCAAAAAGCTGAAAGGGTCTTCAGTAGAGATGCATAGTCGAGCTGGGCTATCAGACGGTCACCTCTGTAGCTGTAGTTTCATTTTCCCTATGGTCCAATGTGTAAATTAAACAAAAAAGTGCACGTTTGTTATGATGTCCAAGATGGGGACCAGGATGTGGACATAATAAAAAATTAGGGAACATGATAGGAGACATTTCTACAATACATATAATCATTCTTATCTATCTAATACGATGACAACAGCTCTCCATACCTGCAGTCCACCACAAGGACCACCCTCTCTAATCCCTGAAAAATGAAATCATCCTCAGTGATGAAGAGAGGGGGCTAAGTGCCCCCAATGGTCTCAGAGCATTGACTCTTCTAAGAGTCCTAAGAGTCCTGCTCACACTGATGGGGTGCAGCTGTGGGACCCTATTTTCAGAGATGATGTCCTCCACCCAACTCTCAAAAAGCTGAAAGGGTCTTCAGTAGAGATGGATAGTCGAGCTGGGCTATCAGACGGTCACCTCTGTAGCTGTAGTGTCATTTTTCCTATGGTCCAATGTGTAAATTAAACAAAAAAGTGCACGTTTGTTATGATGTCCAAGATGGGGACCAGGATGTGGACATAATAAAAAATTAGGGAACATGATAGGAGACATTTCTACAATACATATAATCATTCTTATCTATCTAATACGATGACAACAGCTCTCCATACCTGCAGTCCACCACAAGGACCACCCTCTCTAATCCCTGAAAAATGAAATCATCCTCAGTGACGAAGAGAGGGGGCTAAGCGCCCCCATGGTCTCAGAGCATTAACTCTTCTAAGAGTCCTAAGAGTCCTGCTCACACTGATGGGGTGCAGCTGTGGGACCCTATTTTCAGAGATGATGTCCTCCACCCAACTCTCAAAAAGCTGAAAGGGTCTTCAGTAGAGATGGATAGTCGAGCTGGGCTATCAGACGGTCACCTCTGTAGCTGTAGTGTCATTTTTCCTATGGTCCAATGTGTAAATTAAACAAAAAAGTGCACGTTTGTTATGATGTCCAAGATGGGGACCAGGATGTGGACATAATAAAAAATTAGGGAACATGATAGGAGACATTTCTACAATACATATAATCATTCTTATCTATCTAATACGATGACAACAGCTCTCCATACCTGCAGTCCACCACAAGGACCACCCTCTCTAATCCCTGAAAAATGAAATCATCCTCAGGGACGAAGAGAGGGGGCTAAGCGCCCCCCATGGTTTTAGAGCATTGACTCTTCTAAGAGTCCTAAGAGTCCTGCTCACACTGATGGGGTGCAGCTGTGGGACCCTATTTTCAGAGATGATGTCCTCCACCCAACTCTCAAAAAGCTGAAAGGGTCTTCAGTAGAGATGGATAGTCGAGCTGGGCTATCAGACGGTCACCTCTGTAGCTGTAGTGTCATTTTTCCTATGGTCCAATGTGTAAATTAAACAAAAAAGTGCACGTTTGTTATGATGTCCAAGATGGGGACCAGGATGTGGACATAATAAAAAATTAGGGAACATGATAGGAGACATTTCTACAATACATATAATCATTCTTATCTATCTAATACGATGACAACAGCTCTCCATACCTGCAGTCCACCACAAGGACCACCCTCTCTAATCCCTGAAAAATGAAATCATCCTCAGGGACGAAGAGAGGGGGCTAAGCGCCCCCCATGGTTTTAGAGCATTGACTCTTCTAAGAGTCCTAAGAGTCCTGCTTACACTGATAGGGTGCAGCTGTGGGACCCTATTTTAAGAGATGATGTCCTCCACCCAACTCTCAAAAAGCTGAAAGGGTCTTCAGTAGAGATGGATAGTCGAGCTGGGCTACCAGACGGTCACCTCTGTAGCTGTAGTGTCATTTTTCCTATGGTCCAATGTGTAAATTAAACAAAAAAGTGCACGTTTGTTATGATTTCCAAGATGGGGACCAGGATGTGGACATAATAAAAAAATAGGGAACATGATAGGAGACATTTCTACAATACATATAATCATTCTTATCTATCTAATACGATGACAACAGCTCTCCATAACTGCAGTCCACCACAAGGACCACCCTCACTATTCCCTGAAAAGTGAAATCATCCTCAGTGACGAAGAGAGGGGGCTAAGCGCCCCCCATGGTCTCAAAACATTGACTCTTCTAAGAGTCCTAAGAGTCCTGCTCACACTGATGGGGTGCAGCTGTGGGACCCTATTTTCAGAGATGATGTCCTCCACCCAACTCTCAAAAAGCTGAAAGGGTCTTCAGTAGAGATGGATAGTCGAGCTGGGCTATCAGACGGTCACCTCTGTAGCTGTAGTGTCATTTTTCCTATGGTCCAATGTGTAAATTAAACAAAAAAGTGCACGTTTGTTATGATGTCCAAGATGGGGACCAGGATGTGGACATAATAAAAAATTAGGGAACATGATAGGAGACATTTCTACAATACATATAATCATTCTTATCTATTTAATACGATGACAACAGCTCTCCATACCTGCAGTCCACCACAAGGACCACCCTCTCTAATCCCTGAAAAATGAAATCATCCTCAGTGACGAAGAGAGGGGGCTAAGCGCCCCCCATGGTCTCAGAGCATTGACTCTTCTAAGAGTCCTAAGAGTCCTGCTCACACTGATGGGGTGCAGCTGTGGGACCCTATTTTCAGAGATGATGTCCTCCACCCAACTCTCAAAAAGCTGAAAGGGTCTTCAGTAGAGATGGATTGTCGAGCTGGGCTATCAGACGGTCACCTCTGTAGCTGTAGTGTCATTTTTCCTATGGTCCAATGTGTAAATTAAACAAAAAAGTGCACGTTTGTTATGATGTCCAAGATGGGGACCAGGATGTGGACATAATAAAAAATTAGGGAACATGATAGGAGACATTTCTACAATACATATAATCATTCTTATCTATCTAATACGATGATAACAGCTCTCCATACCTGCAGTCCACCACAAGGACCACCCTCTCTAATCCCTGAAAAATGAAATCATCCTCAGTGACGAAGAGAGGGGGCTAAGTGCCCCCAATGGTCTCAGAGCATTGACTCTTCTAAGAGTCCTAAGAGTCCTGCTCACACTGATGGGGTGCAGCTGTGGGACCCTATTTTCAGAGATGATGTCCTCCACCCAACTCTCAAAAAGCTGAAAGGGTCTTCAGTAGAGATGGATAGTCGAGCTGGGCTATCAGACGGTCACCTCTGTAGCTGTAGTGTCATTTTTCCTATGGTCCAATGTGTAAATTAAACAAAAAAGTGCACGTTTGTTATGATGTCCAAGATGGGGACCAGGATGTGGACATAATAAAAAATTAGGGAACATGATAGGAGACATTTCTACAATACATATAATCATTCTTATCTATCTAATACGATGACAACAGCTCTCCATACCTGCAGTCCACCACAAGGACCACCCTCTCTAATCCCTGAAAAATGAAATCATCCTCAGTGACGAAGAGAGGGGGCTAAGCGCCCCCATGGTCTCAGAGCATTAACTCTTCTAAGAGTCCTAAGAGTCCTGCTCACACTGATGGGGTGCAGCTGTGGGACCCTATTTTCAGAGATGATGTCCTCCACCCAACTCTCAAAAAGCTGAAAGGGTCTTCAGTAGAGATGGATAGTCGAGCTGGGCTATCAGACGGTCACCTCTGTAGCTGTAGTGTCATTTTTCCTATGGTCCAATGTGTAAATTAAACAAAAAAGTGCATGTTTGTTATGATGTCCAAGATGGGGACCAGGATGTGGACATAATAAAAAATTAGGGAACATGATAGGAGACATTTCTACAATACATATAATCATTCTTATCAATCTAATACGATGACAACAGCTCTCCATACCTGCAGTCCACCACAAGGACCACCCTCTCTAATCCCTGAAAAATGAAATCATCCTCAGTGACGAAGAGAGGGGGCCAAGCGCCCCCCATGGTACCAGAGCATTGACTCTTCTAAGAGTCCTAAGAGTCCTGCTCACACTGATGTGGTGAAGCTGTGGGACCCTATTTTCAGAGATGATGTCCTCCACCCAACTCTCAAAAAGCTGAAAGGGTCTTCAGTAGAGATGGATAGTCGAGCTGGGCTATCAGACGGTCACCTCTGTAGCTGTAGTGTCATTTTTCCTATTGTCCAATTTGTAAATTAAACAAAAAAGTGCACGTTTGTTATGATTTCCAAGATGGGGACCAGGATGTGGACATAATAAAAAAATAGGGAACATGATAGGAGACATTTCTACAATACATATAATCATTCTTATCTATCTAATACG
The DNA here is from genome assembly GCF_048569485.1 of Anomaloglossus baeobatrachus. Lineage (NCBI taxonomy): Eukaryota > Metazoa > Chordata > Amphibia > Anura > Aromobatidae > Anomaloglossus > Anomaloglossus baeobatrachus. The sequence goes on from NW_027442594.1 coordinate 37,780, forward strand.
ATGACAACAGCTCTCCATACCTGCAGTCCACCACAAGGACCACCCTCTCTATTCCCTGAAAAGTGAAATCATCCTCAGTAACGAGGAGAGGGGGCTAAGCGCCCCCCATGGTCTCAGAGCATTGACTCTTCTAAGAGTCCTAAGAGTCCTGCTCACACTGATGGGGTGCAGCTGTGGGACCCTATTTTCAGAGATGATGTTCTCCACCCAACTCTCAAAAAGCTGAAAGGGTCTTCAGTAGAGATGGATAGTCGAGCTGGGCTATCAGACGGTCACCTCTGTAGCTGTAGTGTCATTTTTCCTATGGTCCAATGTGTAAATTAAACAAAAAAGTGCACGTTTGTTATGATGTCCAAGATGGGGACCAGGATGTGGACATAATAAAAAATTAGGGAACATGATAGGAGACATTTCTACAATACATATAATCATTCTTATCTATTTAATACGATGACAACAGCTCTCCATACCTGCAGTCCACCACAAGGACCACCCTCTCTAATCCCTGTCCAATGGACTGTGTTGCCTATGAGTTTCTATTGGATTGATAGGCCAGTTACTGTCTTTTGTTTTCGTTTGGCCATGTTGTGTGCGCAGTCACTAGGATTATGTGAAATAATGTAGAGTCAGGTTTACATTTCTCTGTGTTGGTGTAGTGGTAGGCTCTTTGCTTGAGCTGCGAGAGGGAGCACAGAGAAGTAGAAGAATGATTCTACATTAATTCACATAATCCTAGTGACTGCGCACACAACATGGCCAAACAAAAGCAAAAGACAGTACCTGGCCTATCATTCCAATTGAAACTCATGGGTAACATAGTCCATTGGACTAGGCAATAACATGCAGCCATACAAAGTCCATGGGCCTTGCCTCAGAGTCGAACTCACAACCTCTCGCAGCCCAAGAAAAAAGCCTACCACTACAGCAACACAGAGAAGTGTGAACCTGACTCTACATTAATTCACATAATCCTAGTGACTGCGCACACAACATGGCCAAACAAAAGCAAAAGACAGTACCTGGCCCATCAATCCAATGGAAACTCATAGGCAACACAGTCCATTGGACTAGACAATTACCTGGAGACATACAAAGTCCATGGGCCTTGTCTCAGAGTCAAACCCACAACCTCTCGCAGCCAAGCAAAGAGCCTACAAATACACCAACACAGAGAAGTGGAAAACTGAGTTTACATTAGTTCACATAATCCTAGTGAGTGCGCACACAACATGGCCAAACGAAAACAAAAGACAGTACCTGGCCTATCAATCCAATGGAAACTCATAGGCAACACAGTCCATTGGACTAGGCAATTACATGCAGCCATAAAAAGTCCATGGGCCTTGCCTCAGAGTCAAACCCACAACCTCTCGCAGCCCAAGCAAAGAGCCTAACACTACACCAACACAGAGAAATGTGAAACTGACTCTACATTAATTCACATATTCCTAGTGACTGCGCACACAACATGGCCAAACAAAAGCAAAAGAAAGCACCTGGCCTATCAATCCAATGGAAACTCATAGGCAACACAGTCCATTGGACTAGGCAATTACATGCAGCCATACAAAGTCCATGGGCCTTGCCTCAGAGTCGAACTCACAACCTCTCGCAGCCCAACAAAAAAGCCTACCACTTCAGCAACACAGAGAAGTATGAAACTGTCTCTACATTAACTCACATAATCCTAGTGACTGCGCACAAAACATGGCCAAACGAAAACAAAAGACAGTACCTGGCCTATCAATCCATTGGACTAGGCAATTACATGCAGCCATACAAAGTCCATGGGCCTTGCCTCAGAGTCAAACCCACAACCTCTCACAGCCCAAGCAAAGAGCCTACCACTACACCAACACAGAGAAGTGCGAAACTGACTCAACATAAATTCACATAATCCTAGTGACTGCGCACACAACATGGCCAAACAAAAGCTAAAGACAGTCCCTTGCCTATCAATCCAATGGAAACTCATAGACAACATAGTCCATTGGACTAGGCAATTACATGCAGCCTCACAAAGTCCATGGGCCTTGCCTCAGAGTCAAACCCACAACCTCTGGCAGAACAAGCAAAGAGCCTACAACTACACCAACACAAAGAAGTAGGAAGCTGCGTCTACATTAATTCACATAATCCTAGTGAATGCGCACACAACATGGCCAAACAAAAGCAAAAGACATTACCTGGCCTATCAGGCCAATGGAAACTCATAGGCAACACAGTCCATTGAACTAGGCGATTACATGCAGCCATACAAAGTCCATGGGCCATGCCGCAGAGTCAAACCCACAACCTCTCGCAGCCAAGCAAAGCAGCTTCCACTAGACCAACACAGAGAAGTGGGAAACGGATTCTACATTAATTCACATAATCCTACCGACTGCGCACACAACATGGCCAAACAAAAGACAATACCTGGCCTATCAATCCAATGGAAACTCATAGGCAACACAGTCCATTAGACTAGGCAAATACATGCAGCCATACAAAGTTCATGGGCCTTGCCTCAGAGTCGAACCCACAACTTCTTGGAGAACAAGCAAAGAGCCTACCACTAAACCAACACAGAGAAGTTGGAAACCGACTCTACATTAATTCACATAATCCTAGTGACTGCGCACACAACATGGGGAAACAAAAGCAAAAGACAGTCCTGGCCTATCAATCCAATGGAAACTCATAGGTAACACAGTACATTATCATAGGCAATTAAATGCAGCCATACAAAGCCCATGGGCCTTGCCCCAGAGTCGAACCCACAACCTCTCGTAGCCCAAGCAAAGAGCCTACCAATACACCAACACAGAGAAGTGAAAAACTGATTCTACATTAATTCACATAATCCTAGTGACTGCGCACACAACATGGCCAAACAAAAGCAAAAGACAGTACCTGGCCTATCAATCCAATAGAAACTCATAGGCAAAGCAATCAATTGGACTAGGCAATTACATGCAGCCATACAAAGTCCATGGGCCTTGCCTCAGAGTCGAACCCACAACCTCTTGTAGCCGAAGCAAAGAGCCTACCACTACACCAACACAGAGAAGAGCGAAACTGACTCAACATAAATTCACATAATCCTAGTGACTGCGCACACAACATGGCCAAACAAAAGCAAAAGACAGTCCCTGGCCTATCAATCCAATGGAAACTCATATACAACATAGTACATTGGACTAGGCAATTACATGCAGCCATACAAAGTCCATGGGCCTTGCCTCAGAGTCAAACCCACAACCTCTGGCAGAACAAGCAAAGAGCTTACAACTACACCAACACAAAAAAGTAGGAAGGTGCGTCTACATTAATTCACATATTCCTAGAGACTGCGCACACAACATGGCCAAACAAAAGCAAAAGACATTACCTGGCCTATCAAGCCAATGGAAACTCATAGGCAACACAGTCCATTGGACTAAACAATTACATGCAGCCATACAAAGTCCATGGGCTTTGCCTCTGAGTCAAACCCACAATTTCTCGCAGCCCAAGCAAAGAGCCTACCACTACACCAACACAGACAAGATGGAAACTGAGTTTACATTAAGAACCTATAAAGATGTGAGTGAACCAGCCAATATAAAAGTATATAATCTTTATTGAAAAATTTGTTAAAAGACAAACACATAAAACAGACAATGATGAGGACACATACAATTAACCTCAGGTGAACCAAAATATACAAGCAATAAATAGCATAAGTGCATAATGGTCATGTATCGGAAAAAAAGTGCACCAAAAAAGGGGTGCTGTCCAAGTTTCTTTGAAGAGCCAATAGTCTTTAGGTAGATGAAGAGTGTCCCAAAGAACACCAATAAGGTGGAACTATATTAAATTTCAAGCTAAACAAAGCTTTTTTCTTCATTCAAGACTAAATGTATGAGAGCCACAATCCTATTGCTACAAAACGTGGCATATAACAGGGGAAACAAAGAATACATGTGTCTATGATATTAACAGGATATAATCCTATAAGATGCAAACATAATAGTTTACAAAAAGCAAATCCTGAATGGATCAGGTGGTATAACCACAACAATGTTTCCAAATGCCTACAGTCCCAAACAGGGGAGAAGCAGGATCTCAACCATACATATAAAGAAAAGGGAGAAACTGACACAAGTGTCAAAATATAACACTTTTTTCACAGGGCTGGACTAGGAGGCCATATTCCCAGTGTTATAATCAGATAGAAGGGCGGAATGGCTGCATTACCACAGTACTATACCTTTACAAGGAAACAGAGTCAGCCATAGGACCGACCCAAACACTGTGGTGAATCCACAAAAACACACACCAGAAGGGTGTTACAGGGCCCAGACTAAAAAGCCATATTCCCAGTACTATAGCCCACAGAAAGGCAGCATGGCTGCAATACCACAGTAATTTGCCCCTACAAGGGAACAAAGTCAGCCATAAGAACCAACCTTAGCACTGAGTGGCAAGCCCACAAAGACACAGACCAGGAAGATAATAACCTGAGGATAAAGGTACCCCGACACGTGTTTCGCAGAAAAGCTTCTTCCAAGGGGAAACACGTGTCGGGGTACCTTTATCCTCAGGTTATTATCTTCCTGGTCTGTGTCTTTGTGGGCTTGCCACTCAGTGCTAAGGTTGGTTCTTATGGCTGACTTTGTTCCCTTGTAGGGGCAAATTACTGTGGTATTGCAGCCATGCTGCCTTTCTGTGGGCTATAGTACTGGGAATATGGCTTTTTAGTCTGGGCCCTGTAACACCCTTCTGGTGTGTGTTTTTGTGGATTCACCACAGTGTTTGGGTCGGTCCTATGGCTGACTCTGTTTCCTTGTAAAGGTATAGTACTGTGGTAATGCAGCCATTCCGCCCTTCTATCTGATTATAACACTGGGAATATGGCCTCCTAGTCCAGCCCTGTGAAAAAAGTGTTATATTTTGACACTTGTGTCAGTTTCTGCCTTTTCTTTATATGTATGGTTGAGATCCTGCTTCTCCCCTGTTTGGGACTGTAGGCATTTGGAAACATTGTTGTGGTTATACCACCTGATCCATTCAGGATTTGCTTTTTATAAACTATTATGTTTGCATCTTATAGGATTATATCCTGTTAATATCATAGACACATGTATTCTTTGTTTCCCCTGTTATATGCCACGTTTTGTAGCAATAGGATTGTGGCTCTCATACATTTAGTCTTGAATGAAGAAAAAAGCTTTGTTTAGCTTGAAATTTAATATAGTTCCACCTTATTGGTGTTCTTTGGGACACTCTTCATCTACCTAAAGACTATTGGCTCTTCAAAGAAACTTGGACAGCACCCCTTTTTTGGTGCACTTTTTTTCCGATACATGACCATTATGCACTTATGCTATTTATTGCTTGTATATTTTGGTTCACCTGAGGTTAATTGTATGTGTCCTCATCATTGTCTGTTTTATGTGTTTGTCTTTTAACAAATTTTTCAATAAAGATTATATACTTTTATATTGGCTGGTTCACTCACATCTTTATAGGTTCTTACTGCTTAAATGAGTGTAGCTATCTTTACTTTTTGGTCATTCAATTGGTTCTTTTGAGTTTACATTAGTTCACATAATCCTAGTGACTGTGCACACAACATTGCGAAACAAATGCAAAAGACATTATCTGGCCTATCAATCCAATGGAAACTCATAGGCAACACAGTCCATTAGACTAGGCAAATACATGCAGCCATACAAAGTTCATGGGCCTTGCCTCAGAGTCGAACCCACAACCTCTTGGAGAACAAGCAAAGAGCCTACCACTAAACCAACACAGAGAAGTTGGGAACTGACTCTACATTAATTCACATAATCCTAGTGACTGCGCACACAACATGGCCAAACAAAAGCAAAAGACAGTACCTGGCCTATCAATCCAATGGAAACTCATAGGCAACACAGTCCATTGGACTAGACAATTACATGGAGACATACAAAGTCCATGGGCCTTGCTTCAGAGTCAAACCCACAACCTCTCGCAGCCAAGCAAAGAGCCTACCACTACACCAATACAGAGAAGTGGGAAACTGATTCTACATTAATTCACATAATCCTACCGACTGCGCACACAACATGGCTAAACAAAAGCAAAAGACAGTACCTGGCTTATCAATCCAATGGAAACTCATAGGCAACACAGTCCATTGGACTAGGCAATAACATGCAGCCATACAAAGTCCATGGGCCTTGCCTCAAAGTCGAACTCACAACCTCTCGCAGCTCAAGCAAAGAGCTTACCACTACACCAACACAGAGAAATGTGAACCTGCCTCTACATTAATTCACATAATCCTAGTGACTGCGCACACAACATGGCCAAACGAAAGCAAAAGTCCATACCTGGCCTATCAATCCAATGGAAACTCATAGGCAACACAGTCCATTGGACTAGGCAATTACATGCAGCCATAATAAGTCCATGGGCCTTGCCTCAGAGTCAAACCCACAACTTCTCGCAGCCCAAGCAAAGATCCTACCAATACACCAACACAGAGAAGTGGAAAACAGATTCTACATTAATTCACATAATCCTAGTGACTGCGCACACAACATGGCCAAACGAAAGCAAAAGACAGTACCTGGCCTATCAATCCAATGGAAACTCAGAGGCAACCCCATCCATTGGACTAGGCAATTACATGCAGCCATACAGAGTCCATGGGCCTTGCCTCAGAGTCTATCCCACAACCTTTGGCAGAACAAACAAAGAGCCTACAACCACACCAACACAAAGAAGTAGGAAGCTGCATCTACATTAATTCACATAATCCTAGTGAATGCGCACACAACATGGCCAAACAAAATCAAAAGACATTACCTGGCCTATCAGGCCAATGGAAACTCATAGGCAACACAGTCCATTGAACTAGGCGATTACATGCAGCCATACAAAGTCCATGGGCCATGCCGCAGAGTCAAACCCACAACCTCTCGCAGCCAAGCAAAGCAGCTTCCACTAGACCAACACAGGGAAGTGGGAAACGGATTCTACATTAATTCACATAATCCTAGTGACTGCGCACACAACATGGCCAAACAAAAGACAATACCTGGCCTATCAATCCAATGGAAACTCATAGGCAACACAGTCCATTAGACTAGGCAAATACATGCAGCCATACAAAGTTCATGGGCCTTGCCTCAGAGTCGAACCCACAACTTCTTGGAGAACAAGCAAAGAGCCTACCACTAAACCAACACAGAGAAGTTGGAAACCGATTCTACATTAATTCACATAATCCTAGTGACTGCGCACACAACATGGGGAAACAAAAGCAAAAGACATTACCTGGCCTATCAAGCCAATGGAAACTCATAGGCAACACAGTCCATTGAACTAGACAATTACATGGAGACATACAAAGTCCATGGGCCTTGCCTCAGAGTCAAACCCACAACCTCTAGCAGCCAAGCAAAGAGCCTACCACTACACCAACACAGATAAGTGGGAAACTGATTCTACATTAATTCACATAATCCTACCGACTGCGCACACAACATGGCCAAACAAAAGACAATACCTGGCCTATCAATCCAATGGAAACTCATAGGCAACACAGTACATTATCATAGGCAATTAAATGCAGCCATACAAAGCCCATGGGCCTTGCCCCAGAGTCGAACCCACAACCTCTCGTAGCCCAAGCAAAGAGCCTACCAATACACCAACACAGAGAAGTGAAAAACTGATTCTACATTAATTCACATAATCCTAGTGATTGCGCACACAACATGGCCAAACAAAAGCAAAAGACAGTACCTGGCCTATCAATCCAATAGAAACTCATAGGCAAAGCAATCAATTGGACTAGGCAATTACATGCAGCCATACAAAGTCCATGGGCCTTGCCTCAGAGTCGAACCCACAACCTCTTGTAGCCCAAGCAAAGAGCCTACCACTACACCAACACAGAGAAGAGCGAAACTGACTCAACATAAATTCACATAATCCTAGTGACTGCGCACACAACATGGCCAAACAAAAGCAAAAGACAGTCCCTGGCCTATCAATCCAATGGAAACTCATATACAACATAGTACATTGGACTAGGCAATTACATGCAGCCATACAAAGTCCATGGGCCTTGCCTCAGAGTCAAACCCACAACCTCTGGCAGAACAAGCAAAGAGCTTACAACTACACCAACACAAAAAAGTAGGAAGGTGCGTCTACATTAATTCACATATTCCTAGAGACTGCGCACACAACATGGCCAAACAAAAGCAAAAGACATTACCTGGCCTATCAAGCCAATGGAAACTCATAGGCAACACAGTCCATTGGACTAAACAATTACATGCAGCCATACAAAGTCCATGGGCTTTGCCTCTGAGTCAAACCCACAATTTCTCGCAGCCCAAGCAAAGAGCCTACCACTACACCAACACAGACAAGATGGAAACTAAGTTTACATTAAGAACCTATAAAGATGTGAGTGAACCAGCCAATATAAAAGTATATAATCTTTATTGAAAAATTTGTTAAAAGACAAACACATAAAACAGACAATGATGAGGACACATACAATTAACCTCAGGTGAACCAAAATATACAAGCAATAAATAGCATAAGTGCATAATGGTCATGTATCGGAAAAAAAGTGCACCAAAAAAGGGGTGCTGTCCAAGTTTCTTTGAAGAGCCAATAGTCTTTAGGTAGATGAAGAGTGTCCCAAAGAACACCAATAAGGTGGAACTATATTAAATTTCAAGCTAAACAAAGCTTTTTTCTTCATTCAAGACTAAATGTATGAGAGCCACAATCCTATTGCTACAAAACGTGGCATATAACAGGGGAAACAAAGAATACATGTGTCTATGATATTAACAGGATATAATCCTATAAGATGCAAACATAATAGTTTATAAAAAGCAAATCCTGAATGGATCAGGTGGTATAACCACAAGAATGTTTCCAAATGCCTACAGTCCCAAACAGGGGAGAAGCAGGATCTCAACCATACATATAAAGAAAAGGGAGAAACTGACACAAGTGTCAAAATATAACACTTTTTTCACAGGGCTGGACTAGGAGGCCATATTCCCAGTGTTATAATCAGATAGAAGGGCGGAATGGCTGTATTACCACAGTACTATACCTTTACAAGGAAACAGAGTCAGCCATAGGACCGACCCAAACACTGTGGTGAATCCACAAAAACACACACCAGAAGGGTGTTACAGGGCCCAGACTAAAAAGCCATATTCCCAGTACTATAGCCCACAGAAAGGCAGCATGGCTGCAATACCACAGTAATTTGCCCCTACAAGGGAACAAAGTCAGCCATAAGAACCAACCTTAGCACTGAGTGGCAAGCCCACAAAGACACAGACCAGGAAGATAATAACCTGAGGATAAAGGTACCCCGACACGTGTTTCGCAGAAAAGCTTCTTCCAAGGGGAAACACGTGTCGGGGTACCTTTATCCTCAGGTTATTATCTTCCTGGTCTGTGTCAGTTTCTGCCTTTTCTTTATATGTATGGTTGAGATCCTGCTTCTCCCCTGTTTGGGACTGTAGGCATTTGGAAACATTGTTGTGGTTATACCACCTGATCCATTCAGGATTTGCTTTTTATAAACTATTATGTTTGCATCTTATAGGATTATATCCTGTTAATATCATAGACACATGTATTCTTTGTTTCCCCTGTTATATGCCACGTTTTGTAGCAATAGGATTGTGGCTCTCATACATTTAGTCTTGAATGAAGAAAAAAGCTTTGTTTAGCTTGAAATTTAATATAGTTCCACCTTATTGGTGTTCTTTGGGACACTCTTCATCTACCTAAAGACTATTGGCTCTTCAAAGAAACTTGGACAGCACCCCTTTTTTGGTGCACTTTTTTTCCGATACATGACCATTATGCACTTATGCTATTTATTGCTTGTATATTTTGGTTCACCTGAGGTTAATTGTATGTGTCCTCATCATTGTCTGTTTTATGTGTTTGTCTTTTAACAAATTTTTCAATAAAGATTATATACTTTTATATTGGCTGGTTCACTCACATCTTTATAGGTTCTTACTGCTTAAATGAGTGTAGCTATCTTTACTTTTTGGTCATTCAATTGGTTCTTTTGAGTTTACATTAGTTCACATAATCCTAGTGACTGTGCACACAACATTGCGAAACAAATGCAAAATACATTATCTGGCCTATCAATCCAATGGAAACTCATAGGCAACACAGTCCATTAGACTAGGCAAATACATGCAGCCATACAAAGTTCATGGGCCTTGCCTCAGAGTCGAACCCACAACCTCTTGGAGAACAAGCAAAGAGCCTACCACTAAACCAACACAGAGAAGTTGGGAACTGACTCTACATTAATTCACATAATCCTAGTGACTGCGCACACAACATGGCCAAACAAAAGCAAAAGACAGTACCTGGCCTATCAATCCAATGGAAACTCATAGGCAACACAGTCCATTGGACTAGACAATTACATGGAGACATACAAAGTCCATGGGCCTTGCTTCAGAGTCAAACCCACAACCTCTTGCAGCCAAGCAAAGAGCCTACCACTACACCAATACAGAGAAGTGGGAAACTGATTCTACATTAATTCACATAATCCTACCGACTGCGCACACAACATGGCTAAACAAAAGCAAAAGACAGTACCTGGCTTATCAATCCAATGGAAACTCATAGGCAACACAGTCCATTGGACTAGGCAATAACATGCAGCCATACAAAGTCCATGGGCCTTGCCTCAAAGTCGAACTCACAACCTCTCGCAGCTCAAGCAAAGAGCTTACCACTACACCAACACAGAGAAATGTGAACCTGCCTCTACATTAATTCACATAATCCTAGTGACTGCGCACACAACATGGCCAAACGAAAGCAAAAGTCCATACCTGGCCTATCAATCCAATGGAAACTCATAGGCAACACAGTCCATTGGACTAGGCAATTACATGCAGCCATAAAAAGTCCATGGGCCTTGCCTCAGAGTCAAACCCACAACTTCTCGCAGCCCAAGCAAAGATCCTACCAATACACCAACACAGAGAAGTGGAAAACAGATTCTACATTAATTCACATAATCCTAGTGACTGCACACACAACATGGCCAAACGAAAGCAAAAGACAGTACCTGGCCTATCAATCCAATGGAAACTCAGAGGCAACCCCATCCATTGGACTAGGCAATTACATGCAGCCATACAGAGTCCATGGGCCTTGCCTCAGAGTCTATCCCACAACCTTTGGCAGAACAAACAAAGAGCCTACAACCACACCAACACAAAGAAGTAGGAAGCTGCATCTACATTAATTCACATAATCCTAGTGACTGCGCACACAACATGGCCAAACAGAAGCAAAATACATTACCTGGCCTATCAAGCCAATGGAAACTCATAGGCAACACAGTCCATTGAACTAGGCAATTACATGCAGCCATACAAAGTCCATGGGCCTTGCCTCAGAGTCAAACCCACAACCTCTCGCAGCCAAGCAAAGCGCCTTCCACTACACCAACACAGAGAAGTGGGAAACTGATTCTACATTAATTCACATAATCCTACCGACTTCGCACACAACATAACCAAACAAAAGACATTACCTGGCCTATCAGTCCAATGAAAACTCATAGGCAACACAGTACATTGGACTAGGCAATTACATGCAGCCATACAAAGTCTATGGGCTTTGCCTCAGAGTCAAACCCACATTTTCTCGCAGCCCAAGCAAAGTGCCTACCACTACACCAACACAGAGAAGTTGAAAACTGAGTTTACATTAGTTCACATAATCCTAGTGACTGCGCACACAACATGGCCAAACAAAAGCAAAAGGTAGTACCTGGCCTATCAATCCAATAGGAACTCATAGGTAACACAGTCAACTAAAATAGGCAATTACATGCAGCAATACAAACTCCATGGGCCTTGCCTCAAAGTCGACCCAACAACCTTTCGCAGCTTAAGCAAAGAGACTACCACTACACCAACACAGAGAAGTAGGTAAATGACTCTACATTAATTCACATAATCCTAGTGACTGCGCACACAACATGGCCAAACAAATGCAAAAGATATTATCTGGCCTATCAATCCAATGAAATCATAGGCAACATAGTCCATTAGACTAAGCAAAGTCATACAAAGTTAATGGGCCTTGCCTCAGAGTCGAACCCACCACCTCTTGGAGAACAAGCAAATAGCCTACCACTAAACCAACACAGAGAAGTTGGAAACAGACTCTACATTAATTCACAGAATCCTAGTGACTGCGCACACAACATGGCCAAACAAAAGCAAAAGACAGTACCTGGCCTATCAATCCAATGGAAACTCAAAGCTAACTCAGTACATTGGACTAGGCAATTACATGCAGCCATACAAAGTCCATGGGCCTTGCATTAGAGTCGAACCCACAACCTCTCGCAGCCCAAGCAAAGAGCCTACCACTACACCAACACAGAGAAGTGGGAAACTGATTCTACATTAATTCAAATAATCCTACTGACTGCGCACACAACATGGCCAAACAAAAGACAATACCTGGCCTATCAATTCAAAGGAAACTCATAGGCAACACAGTCCATTGGACTTGGCAATTACATGCAGCCATACAAAGTCCATGGGCTTTGCCTCAGAGTCAAACCCACAATTTCTCGCAGCCCAAGTTAATAGCCTACGATTACACCAACACAGAGAAGTTGGAAACTGAGTTTACATTATTTCACATAATCCTAGTGACTGCGCACACAACATGGCCAAACAAAAGACAATACCTGGCCTATCAATTCAATGGAAACTCATAGGCAACACAGTCAATTGAACTAGGCAATTACATGCTGCCATACAAACTCCATGTGCTTTGCCTCAGAGTCGAACCCACAACCTCTCACAGCTTAAGCAAAAGACTACAACTACACCAACACAGAGAAGTAGGTGAATGACTCTACATTAATTCACATAATCCTAGTGACTGCGAACACAACATGGCCAAACAAAAGCAAAAGACAGTACCTGGCCTATCAATCCAATTGAAACTCATAGGCAACATAGTCCATTGGACTAGGCAATAACATGCAGCCATACAAAGTCCATGGGCCTTGCCTCAAAGTCTAACTCACAACCTCTCGCAGCTCAAGCAAAGAGCCTACCACTACACCAACACAGAGAAATGTGAACCTGACTCTACATTAATTCACATAATCCTAGTGACTGCGAACACAACATGGCCAAACATAAGCAAAAGGCAGTACCTGGCCTATCAATCCAATGGGAACTCATAGGCAACACAGTCAATTGAACTACGCAATTACATGCAGCCATACAAACTCCATGGGCCTTGCCTCAGAGTCGAACCCACAACCTCTCGCAGCTTAAGCAAAGAGCCTACCCCTAAACCAACACAGAGAAGTGGGAAACTAATTCTACATTAATTCACACAATCCTACCGACTGCGCACACAACACGGCCAAACAAAAGACAATACCTGGCCTATCAATTCAATGGAAACTCATAGGCAACACAGTCCATTGGACTAGGCAATTACATGCAGCCATACAAAGTCCATGGGCTTTGCCTAAAAGTCAAACCCACAACTTCTCGCAGCCCAAGCAAAGAGCCTACCACTACACCAACACAGAGAAGTTGGTAACTGAGTTTACATTAATTCACATAATCCTAGTGACTGCGCACACAACATGGCCAAACAAAAGCAAAAGACAGTACCTGGCCTATCAATCCAATGGAAAATCATAGGCAACACAGTCCATTGGACTAGACAATTACATGGAGACATACAAAGTCCATGGGCCTTTCCTCAGAGTCAAACCCACAACCTCTCGCAGCCAAGCAAAGAGCCTACCACTACACCAACACAGAGAAGTGGGAAACTGATTCTACATTAATTCACATAATCCTACCGACTGCGCACACAACATGGCCAAACAAAAGACAATACCTGGCCTATCAATCCAATGGAAACTCATAGGCAACACAGTCCATTAGACTAGGCAAATACATGCAGCCATATAAAGTTCATGGGCCTTGCCTCAGAGTCGAACCCACATCCTCTTGGAGAACAAGCAAAGAGCCTACCACTAATCCAACACAGAGAAGTTGGAAACCGACTCTACATTAATTCACATAATCCTAGTGACTGCGCACACAACATGGCCAAACAAAAGCAAAAGACATTACCTGGCCTATCAATCCAATGTAAACTCATAGGTAACACAGTACATTACTAGGATTATGTGAATTAATGTAGAGTCAGGTTCACATTTCTCTGTGTTGGTGTAGTGGTAGGCTTTTTTCTTGGGCTGCGAGAGGTTGTGAGTTCGACTCTGAGGCAAGGCCCATGGACTTTGTATGGCTGCATGTAATTGCCTAGTCCAATGGACTATGTTCTCTATGAGTTTCCATTGGATTGATAGGCCAGGGACTGTCTTTTGCTTTTGTTTGGCCATGTTGTGTGCGCAGTCACTAGGATTATGTGAATTTATGTTGAGTCAGTTTCGCTCTTCTCTGTGTTGGTGTAGTGGTAGGCTCTTTGCTTGGGCTGAGAGAGGTTGTGGGTTTGACTCTGAGACAAGGCCCATGGACTTTGTATGGCTGCATGTAATTGCCTAGTCCAATTGATTGCGTTGCCTATAAGTTTCCATTGGATTGATAGGCCAGGTACCGTCTTTTGCTTTTGTTTGGCCATGTTGTGTGCGCAGTCACTAGGATTATGTGAATTAATGTAGAATCTGTTTTCCACTTCTCTGTGTTGGTGTATTGGTAGGCTCTTTGCTTGGGCTACGAGAGGTTGTGGGTTTGACTCTGGGGCAAGGCCCATGGGCTTTGTATGGCTGCATGCAATTGCCTAGTCCAATGTACTGTGTTACCTATGAGTTTACATTGGATTGATAGGCCAGGTAATGTCTTTTGCTTTTGTTTGGCCATGTTGTGTGCGCAGTCACTAGGATTATGTGAATTAATGTAGAGTCAGTTTCCAACTTCTCTGTGTTGGTTTAGTGGTAGGCTCTTTGCTTGTTCTCCAAGAGGATGTGGGTTCGACTCTGAGGCAAGGCCCATGAACTTTGTATGGCTGCATGTATTTGACTAGTCTAATGGACTGTGTTGCCTATGAGTTTCCATTGGATTGATAGGCCAGGTATTGTCTTTTGTTTGGCCATGTTGTGTGCGCAGTCGGTAGGATTATGTGAATTAATGTAGAATCAGTTTCCCACTTCTCTGTGTTGGTGTAGTGGTAGGCTCTTTGCTTGGGCTGCGAGAAGTTGTGGGTTTGACTTTTAGGCAAAGCCCATGGACTTTGTATGGCTGCATGTAATTGCCAAGTCCAATGGACTGTGTTGCCTATGAGTTTCCATTGAATTGATAGGCCAGGTATTGTCTTTTGTTTAGCCATGTTGTGTGCGCAGTCGGTAGGATTATGTGAATTAATGTAGAATCAGTTTCCCACTTCTCTGTGTTGGTGTAGTGGTAGGCTCTTTGCTTGGCTGCGAGAGGTTGAGGGTTTGACTCTGAGGCAAGGCCCATGGACTTTGTATGTCTCCATGTAATTTTCTAGTCCAATGGACTGTGTTGCCTATGAGTTTCCATTGGATTGATAAGCCAGGTACTGACTTTTGCTTTTGTTTGGCCATGTTGTGTGCGCAGTCAGTAGGATTATGTGAATTAATGTAGAACCAGTTTCCCACTTTTCTGTGTTGGTGTAGTGGTAGGCTCTTTGCTTGGCTGCGCGAGGTTGTGGGTTTGACTCTGAGGCAAGGCCCATGGACTTTGTATGTCTCCATGTAATTGTCTAGTCCAATGGACTGTGTTGCCTATGAGTTTCCATTGGATTGATAGGCCAGGTACTGTCTTTTGCTTTTGTTTGGCCATGTTGTGTGCGCAGTCACTAGGATTATGTGAATTAATGTAGAGTCTGGTTCACATTTCTTTGTGTTGGTGTAGTGGTAGGCTCTTTGCTTGAGCTGCGAGAGGTTGTGAGTTCGACTTTGAGGCAAGGCCCATGGACGTTGTATGGCTGCATGTTATTGCCTAGTCCAATGGACTATGTTGCCTATGAGTTTTAATTGGAATGATAGGCCAGGTACTGTCTTTTGCTTTTGTTTGGCCATGTTGTGTGCGCAGTCACTAGGATTATGTGAATTAATGTAGAGTCAGTTTCACACTTCTCTGTGTTGCTGTAGCGGTAGGCTTTTTTTCTTGGGCTGCGAGAGGTTGTGAGTTCGACTCTGAGGCAAGGCCCATGGACTTTGTATGGCTGCATGTAATTGCCTAGTCCAATGGACTGTGTTGCCTATGAGTTTCCATTGGATTGATAGGCCAGGTACTGTCTTTTGCTTTCGTTTGGCCATGTTGTGTGCGCAGTCACTAGGATTATGTGAGTTAATGAAGAGTCAGTTTCAAACTTCTCTGTGTTGGTGTAGTGGTAGGCTCTTTGCTTTGGCTGCGAGAAGTTGTGGGTTTGACTCTAATGCAAGGTTCATGGACTTTGTATAACTGCATGTATTTGCCTAGTCCACTGGACTGTGTTGCCTATGAGTTTCCATTGGATTGATAGGCCAGGTATTGACTTTTGCTTTCGTTTGGCCATGTTGTGTGCGCAGTCACTAGGATTATGTGAATTAATGTAGAGTCAGTTTCACATTTCTCTGTGTTGGTGTAGTGGTAGGATCTTTGCTTGGGCTGCGAGAAGTTGTGGGTTTGACTCTGAGGCAAGGCCCATGGACTTTTTATGGCTGCATGTAATTGCCTAGTCCAATGGACTGTGTTGCCTATGAGTTTCCATTGGATTGATAGGCCAGGTATGGACTTTTGCTTTCGTTTGGCCATGTTGTGTGCGCAGTCACTAGGATTATGTGAATTAATGTAGAGGCAGGTTCACATTTCTCTGTGTTGGTGTAGTGGTAGGCTCTTTGTTTGAGCTGCGAAAGGTTGTGAGTTCGACTTTGAGGCAAGGCCCATGGACTTTGTATGGCTGCATGTTATTGCCTAGTCCAATGGACTGTGTTGCCTATGAGTTTCCATTGGATTGATAAGCCAGGTACTGTCTTTTGCTTTTGTTTAGCCATGTTGTGTGCGCAGGCGGTAGGATTATGTGAATTAATGTAGAATCAGTTTCCCACTTCTCTGTATTGGTGTAGTGGTAGGCTCTTTGCTTGGCTGCGAGAGGTTGTGGGTTTGGCTCTGAAGCAAGGCCCATGGACTTTGTATGTCTCCATGTAATTGTCTAGTCCAATGGACTGTGTTGCCTATGAGTTTCCATTGGATTGATAGGCCAGGTACTGTCTTTTGCTTTTGTTTGGCCATGTTGTGTGCGCAGTCACTAGGATTATGTGAATTAATGTAGAGTCAGTTTCCAACTTCTCTGTGTTGGTTTAGTGGTAGGCTGTTTGCTTGTTCTCCAAGAGGTTGTGGGTTCGACACTGAGGCAAGGCCCATGAACTTTGTATGGCTGCATGTATTTGCCTAGTCTAATGGACTGTGTTGCCTATGAGTTTCCATTGGATTGATAGGCCAGATAATGTCTTTTGCATTTGTTTCGCAATGTTGTGTGCACAGTCACTAGGATTATGTGAACTAATGTAAACTCAGTTTCCATCTTGTCTGTGTTGGTGTAGTGGTAGGCTCTTTGCTTGGGCTGTGACAAATTGTGGGTTTGACTCAGAGGCAAAGCCCATGGACTTTGTATGGCTGCATGTAATTGTTTAGTCCAATGGATTGTGTTGCCTATGAGTTTCCATTGGCTTGATAGGCCAGGTAATGTCTTTTGCTTTTGTTTGGCCATGTTGTGTGCGCAGTCTCTAGGAATATGTGAATTAATGTAGACGCACCTTCCTACTTTTTTGTGTTGGTGTAGTTGTAAGCTCTTTGCTTGTTCTGCCAGAGGTTGTGGGTTTGACTCTGAGGCAAGGCCCATGGACTTTGTATGGCTGCATGTAATTGCCTAGTCCAATGGACTATGTTGTATATGAGTTTCCATTGGATTGATAGGCCAGGGACTGTCTTTTGCTTTTGTTTGGCCATGTTGTGTGTGCAGTCACTAGGATTATGTGAATTTATGTTGAGTCAGTTTCGCTCTTCTCTGTGTTGGTTTAGTGGTAGGCTCTTTGCTTGGGCTACAAGAGGTTGTGGGTTCGACTCTGAGGCAAGGCCCATGGACTTTGTATGGCTGCATGTAATTGCCTAGTCCAATTGATTGCTTTGCCTATGAGTTTCTATTGGATTGATAGGCCAGGTACTGTCTTTTGCTTTTGTTTGTCCATGTTGTGTGCGCAGTCACTAGGATTATGTGAATTAATGTAGAATCAGTTTTTCACTTCTCTGTGTTGGTGTATTGGTAGGCTCTTTGCTTGGGCTACGAGAGGTTGTGGGTTCGACTCTGGGGCAAGGCCCATGGGCTTTGTATGGCTGCATTTAATTGCCTAGTCTAATGTACTGTGTTACCTATGAGTTTCCATTGGATTGATAGGCCAGGTACTGTCTTTTGCTTTTGTTTGGCCATGTTGTGTGCGCAGTCACTAGGATTATGTGAATTAATGTAGAGTCGGTTTCCAACTTCTCTGTGTTGGTTTAGTGGTAGGCTCTTTGCTTGTTCTCCAAGAAGTTGTGGGTTCGACTCTGAGGCAAGGCCCATGAACTTTGTATGGCTGCATGTATTTGCCTAGTCTAATGGACTGTGTTGCCTATGAGTTTCCATTGGATTGATAGGCCAGGTATTGTCTTTTGTTTGGCCATGTTGTGTGCGCAGTCAGTAGGATTATGTGAATTAATGTAGAATCAGTTTCCCACTTATCTGTGTTGGTGTAGTGGTAGGCTCTTTGCTTGGCTGCGAGAGGTTGTGGGTTTGACTTTGAGGCAAGGCCCACGGACTTTGTATGTCTCCATGTAATTGTCTAGTTCAATGGACTGTGTTGCCTATGAGTTTCCATTGGCTTGATAGGCCAGGTAATGTCTTTTGCTTTTGTTTGGCCATGTTGTGTGCACATTCACTAGGATTATGTGAATTAATGTAGACGCAACTTCCTACTTCTTTGTGTTGGTGTAGTTGTAGGCTCTTTGCTTGTTCTGCCAGAGGTTGTGGGTTTGACTCTGAGGCAAGGCCCATGGACTTTGTATGGCTGCATGTAATTGTCAAGTCCAATGGACTGTGTTGCCTACGAGTTTCCATTGGATTGATAGGCCAGGTATTGTCTTTTGCTTTTGTTTGGCCATGTTGTGTGCGCAGTCACTAGGATTATGTGAATTAATGTAGAATCCGTTTCCCACTTCTCTGTGTTGGTGTAGTGGTAGGCTCTTTGCTTGGGCTGTAAGAGGTTGTGGGTTTAACTCTGAGGCAAGGCCCATGGACTTTGTATGGCTGCATGTAATTGCCTAGTCCAATGGATTGATAGGCCAGGTACTGTCTTTTGTTTTCGTTTGGCCATGTTTTGTGCGCAGTCACTAGGATTATGTGAGTTAATGTAGAGACAGTTTCACACTTCTCTGTGTTGCTGAAGTGGTAGGCTTTTTTGTTGGGCTGCGAGAGGTTGTGAGTTCGACTCTGAGGCAAGGCCCATGGACTTTGTATGGCTGCATGTAATTGCATAGTCCAATGGACTGCGTTACCTATGAGTTTCCATTGGATTGATAGGCCAGGTGCTTTCTTTTGCTTTTGTTTGGCCATGTTGTGTGCGCAGTCACTAGGAATATGTGAATTAATGTAGAGTCAGTTTCACATTTCTCTTTGTTGGTGTAGTGGTAGGCTCTTTGCTTGGGCTTTGAGAGGTTGTGGGTTTGACTCTGAAGCAAGGCCCATGGACTTTTTATGGCTGCATGTAATTGCCTAGTCCAATGGACTTTGTTGCCTATGAGTTTCCATTGGATTGATAGGCCAGGTATTGACTTTTGCTTTCGTTTGGCCATGTTGTGTGCGCAGTCACTAGGATTATGTGAATTAATGTAGAGTCAGTTTCACATTTCTCTGTGTTGGTGTAGTGGTAGGCTCTTTGCTTGGGCTGCGAGAGGTTGTGAGTTTGACTCTGAGGCAAGGCCCATGGACTTTTTATGGCTGCATGTAATTGCCTAGTCCAATGGACTGTGTTGCCTATGAGTTTCCATTGGATTGATAGGCCAGGTACTGTCTTTTGTTTTCGTTTGGCCATGTTGTGTGCGCACTCACTAGGATTATGTGAATTAATGTAGAGGCAGGTTCACATTTCTCTGTGTTGGTGTAGTGTTAGGCTCTTTGCTTGAGCTGCGAGAGGTTGTGGGTTTGACTCTGAGGCAAGGCCCATGGACTTTTTATGGCTGCATGTTATTGCCTAGTCCAATGGACTGTGTTGCCTATGAGTTTCCATTGGATTGATAAGCCAGGTACTGTCTTTTGCTTTTGTTTAGCCATGTTGTGTGCGCAGTCGGTAGGATTATGTGAATTAATGTAGAATCAGTTTCCAACTTCTCTGTGTTGGTTTAGTGGTAGGCTCTTTGCTTGTTCTCCAAGAGGTTGTGGGTTCGACTCTGAGGCAAGGCCCATGAACTTTGTATGGCTGCATGTATTTGCCTAGTCTAATGGACTGTGTTGCCTATGAGTTTCCATTGGATTGATAGGCCAGATAATGTCTTTTGCATTTGTTTCGCCATGTTGTGTGCACAGTCACTAGGATTATGTGAACTAATGTAAACTCAGTTTCCAACTTGTCTGTGTTGTTGTAGTGGTAGGCTCTTTGCTTGGGATGCGAGAAATTGTGGGTTTGACTCTGAGGCAAAGCCCATGGACTTTGTATGGCTGCATGTAATTGTTTAGTCCAATGGACTGTGTTGCCTATGAGTTTCCATTGGCTTGATAGGCCAGGTAATGTCTTTTGCTTTTGTTTGGCCATGTTGTGTGCGCAGTCGCTAGGAATATGTAAATTAATGTAGACGCAGCTTCCTACTTTTTTGTGTTGGTGTAGTTGTAAGCTCTTTGCTTGTTCTGCCAGAGGTTGTGGGTTTGACTCTGAGGCAAGGCCCATGGACTTTGTATGGCTGCATGTAATTGCCTAGTCCAATGGACTATGTTGTATATGAGTTTCCATTGGATTGATAGGCCAGGGACTGTCTTTTGCTTTTGTTTGGCCATGTTGTGTGCACAGTCACTAGGATTATGTGAACTAATGTAAACTCTGTACCAACTTCTCTGTGTTGGTGTAGTGGTAGGCTCTTTGCTTGGGCTACAAGAGGTTGTGGGTTCGACTCTGAGGCAAGGCCCATGGACTTTGTATGGCTGCATGTAATTGCCTAGTCCAATTGATTGCTTTGCCTATGAGTTTCTATTGGATTTATAGGCCAGGTAATGTCTTTTGCTTTTGTTTGGCCATGTTGTGTGCGCAGTCACTAGGATTATGTGAATTAATGTAGAATCAGTTTTCCACTTCTCTGTGTTGGTGTATTTGTAGGCTCTTTGCTTGGGCTACAAGAGGTTGTGGGTTCGACTCTGGGGCAAGGCCCATGGGCTTTGTATGGCTGCATGTATTTGCCTAGTCTAATGGACTGTGTTGCCTATGAGTTTCCATTGGATTGATAGGCCAGGTATTTTCTTTTGTTTGGCCAAGTTGTGTGCGCAGTCGGTAGGATTATGTGAATTAATGTAGAATCAGTTTCCCACTTCTCTGTGTTGGTGTAGTGGTAGGCTCTTTGCTTGGCTGCGAGAGGTTGTGGGTTTGACTCTGAGGCAAGGCCCATGGACTTTGTATGTCTCCATGTAATTGTCTAGTCCAATGGACTGTGTTGCCTATGAGTTTCTATTGGATTTATAGGCCAGGTACTGTCTTTTGCTTTTGTTTGGCCATGTTGTGTGCGCAGTCACTAGGATTATGTGAATTAATGTAGAGTCAGGTTCACATTTCTCTGTGTTGGTGTAGTTGTAGGCTCTTTGCTAGAGCTGCGAGAGGTTGTGAGTTCAACTTTGAGGCAAGGCCCATGGACTTTGTATGGCTGCATGTTATTGCCTAGTCCAATGGACTATGTTACCTATGAGTTTCAATTGGAATGATAGGCCAGGTACTGTCTTTTGCTTTTGTTTGGCCATGTTGTGTGCGCAGTCACTAGGATTATGTGAATTAATGTAGAGTCAGTTTCACACTTCTCTGTGTTGATGTAGTGGTAGGCTTTTTTCTTGGGCTGCGAGAGGTTGTGAGTTCGACTCTGAGGCAAGGCCCATGGACTTTGTATGGCTGCATGTAATTGCCTAGTCCAATGGACTATGTTGTCTATGAGTTTCCATTGGATTGATAGGCCAGGGACTGTCTATTGCTTTTGTTTGGCCATGTTGTGTGCGCAGTCACTAGGATTATGTGAATATATGTTGAGTCAATTTCGCACTTCTCTGTGTTGGTGTAGTGGTAGGCTCTTTGCTTCGACTTTGAGAGGTAGTGGTTTTGACTCTGAGGCAAGGCCCATGGACTTTGTATGGCTGCATGTTATTGCCTAGTCCAAAGGATTGCGTTGCCTATGAGTTTCCATTGGATTAATAGGCCAGGTACTGTCTTTTGCTTTTGTTTGGCCATGTTGTGTGCGCAGTCACTAGGATTATGTGAATTAATGTAGAGTCATTCACCTAATTCTCTGTGTTGGTGTAGTGGTAGTCTCTTTGCTTAAGCTGCGAGAGGTTGTGGGTTCGACTCTGAGGCAAGGCCCATGGAGTTTGTATGGCTGCATGTAATCGCCTAGTTCAATTGACTGTGTTGCCTATGAGTTCCCATCGGATTGATAGGCCAGGTACTGTCTTTTGCTTTTGTTTGGCCATGTTGTGTGCGCAGTCACTAGGATTATGTGAACTAATGTAAACTCAGATTCCAACTTCTCTGTGTTGGTGTAGTGGCAGGCTCTTTGCTTGGGCTGCGAGAAATTGTGGGTTCGACTCTGAGGCAAGGCCCATGGAGTTTGTATGGCTGCATGTAATCGCCTAGTTCAATTGACTGTGTTGCCTATGAGTTTCCATTGGCTTGATAGGCTAGGTAATGTCTTCTGCTTTTGTTTGGCCATGTTGTGTGCGCAGTCACTAGGATTATGTGAATTAATGTAGACGCAGCTTCCTACTTCTTTGTGTTTTTGTAGTTGTAGGCTCTTTGCTTGTTCTGCCAGAGGTTGTGGGTTTGACTCTGAGGCAAGGCCCATGGACTTTGTATGGCTGCATGTAATTGCCTAGTCCAATGGACTATGTTGCCTATGAGTTTCCATTGGATTGATAGGCCAGGTACTGCCTTTTGCTTTTGTTTGACCATGTTGTGTGCGCAGTCACTAGGGTTATGGGAATTAATGTAGAGTCAGTTTCCCACTTCTCTGTGTTGGTGTAGTGGTAGGCTCTTTGCTTGGGCTGCGAGAGGTTGTGGGTTCGACTCTAATGCAAGGCTCATGGACTTTGAATGGCTGCATGTAATTGCTTAGTCCAATGGACTGTGTTGCCTATGAGTTTCTATTGGATTGATAGGCCAGTTACTGTCTTTTGTTTTCGTTTGGCCATGTTGTGTGCGCAGTCACTAGGATTATGTGAAATAATGTAGAGTCAGGTTTACATTTCTCTGTGTTGGTGTAGTGGTAGGCTCTTTGCTTGAGCTGCGAGAGGTTGTGAGTTCGACTTTGAGGCAAGGCCCATGGACTTTGTATGGCTGCATGTAATTGCCTAGTCCAATTGATTGTTTTTCTTATGAGTTTCTATTGGATTGATAGGCCAGGTACTGTCTTTTTCTTTTGTTTGGCAATGTTGTGTGCGCAGTCACTAGGATTATGTGAATTAATGTAGAGTCATTCACCTACTTCTCTGTGTTGGTGTAGTGGTAGTCTCTTTGCTTAAGCTGCCAGAGGTTGTGGGTTCGACTCTGAGGCAAGGCCCCTGGAGTTTGTATGGCTGCATGTAATTGCCTATTCTACATTAATTCACATAATCCTACCGACTGCGCACACAACATGGCTAAACAAAAGACAATACCTGGCCTATCAATTCAATGGAAACTCATAGGCAACACAGTCCATTGGACTAGGCAATTACATGCAGCCATACAAAGTCCATGGGCTTTGCCTAAAAGTCAAACCCACAACTTCTCGCAGCCCAAGCAAAGAGCCTACCACTACACCAACACAGAGAAGTGGGAAACTGATTCTACATTAATTCACATAATCCTACCGACTGCGCACACAACATGGCCAAACAAAAGACAATACCTGGCCTATCAATCCAATGGAAACTCATAGGCAACACAGTCCATTAGACTAGTCAAATACATGCAGCCATACAAAGTTCATGGGCCTTGCCTCAGAGTCGAACCCACATCCTCTTGGAGAACAAGCAAAGAGCCTACCACTAAACCAACACAGAGAAGAGCGAAACTGACTCAACATAAATTCACATAATCCTAGTGACTGCGCACACAACATGGCCAAACAAAAGCAAAAGACAGTCCCTGGCCTATCAATCCAATGGAAACTCATAGACAACATAGTCCATTGGACTAGGCAATTACATGCAGCCATACAAAGTCCATGGGCTTTGCCTCAGAGTCAAACCCACAATTTCTCGCAGCCCAAGCAAAGAGCCTACCACTACACCAACACAGAGAAGTTGGTAACAAAGTTTACATTAGTTCACATAATCCTAGTGACTGTGCACACAACATGGCCAAACAAATGCAAAAGACATTATCTGGCCTATCAATCCAATGGAAACTCATAGGCAACACTGTCCATTAGACTAGGCAAATACATGCAGCCATACAAAGTTCATGGGCCTTGCCTCAGAGTCGAACCCACAACTTCTTGGAGAACAAGCAAAGAGCCTACCACTAAACCAACACAGAGAAGTAGGTGAATGACTCTACATTAATTCACATAATCCTAGTGACTGCGCACACAACATGGCCAAACGAAAGCAAAAGTCAATACCTGGCCTATCAATCCAATGGAAACTCATAGGCAACACAGTCCTTTGGACTAGGCAATTAGATGCAGCCATACATAGTCCATGAGCCTTGCATTTGAGTCGAACTCACAACCTCTCCCAGCCCAAGTAAAGAGCCTACCACTACACCAACACAGAGAAGTGGGAAACTGACTCAACATTAATTCACATAATCCTAGTGACTGCGCACAAAACATGGCCAAACAAAAGCAAAAGAAGGCACCTGGCCTATCAATCCAATGGAATCTCATAGGTAACACAGTCCATTGGACTATGCAATTACATGCAGCCATAAAAAGTCCATGGGCCTTGCCTCAGAGTCGAACTCACAACCTCTCGCAGCCCAAGAAAAAAGCCTACCACTACAGCAACACGGAGAAGTGTGAAACCGACTCTACATTAACTCACATAATCCTAGTGACTGCGCACACAACATGGCCAAACAAAAGCAAAAGACAGTACCTGGCCTATCAATCCAATGGAAACTCAGAGGCAACCCCATCCATTGGACTAGGCAATTACATGCAGCCATACAGAGTCCATGGGCCTTGCCTCAGAGTCTATCCCACAACCTCTGGCAGAACAAGCAAAGAGCCTACAACCACACCAACACAAAGAAGTAGGAAGCTGCATCTACATTAATTCACATAATCCTAGTGACTGCGCACACAACATGGCCAAACAGAAGCAAAAGACATTACCTGGCCTATCAAGCCAATGGAAACTCATAGGCAACACAGTCCATTGAACTAGGCAATTACATGCAGCCATACAAAGTCCATGGGCCTTGCCTCAGAGTCAAACCCACAACTTCTCGCAGCCAAGCAAAGCGCCTTCCACTACACCAACACAGAGAAGTGGGAAACTGATTCTACATTAATTCACATAATCCTACCGACTTCGCACACAACATAACCAAACAAAAGACAATACCTGGCCTATCAGTCCAATGAAAACTCATAGGCAACACAGTCCATTGGACTAGGCAATTACATGCAGCCATACAAAGTCTATGGGCTTTGCCTCAGAGTCAAACCCACATTTTCTCGCAGCCCAAGAAAAGAGCCTACCACTACACCAACACAGAGAAGTTGAAAACTGAGTTTACATTAGTTCACATAATCCTAGTGACTGCGCACACAACATGGCCAAACAAAAGCAAAAGGTAGTACCTGGCCTATCAATCCAATAGGAACTCATAGGTAACACAGTCAACTGAAATAGGCAATTACATGCATCCATACAAACTCCATGGGCCTTGCCTCAAAGTCGAACCAACAACCTTTCGCAGCTTAAGCAAAAAGACTACCACTACACCAACACAGAGAAGTAGGTAAAGGACTCTACATTAATTCACATAATCCTAGAGACTGCGCACACAACATGGCCAAACAAATGCAAAAGACATTATCTGGCCTATCAATCCAATGAAATCATAGGCAACATAGTCCATTAGACTAAGCAAATATATGCAGCCATACAAAGTTAATGGGCCTTGCCTCAGAGTCGAACCCACAACCTCTTGGAGAACAAGCAAAGAGCCTACCACTAAACCAACACAGAGAAGTTGGAAACAAACTCTACATTAATTCACAGAATCCTAGTGACTGCGCACACAACATGGCAAAACAAAAGCAAAAGACAGCACCTGGCCTATCAATCCAATGGAAACTCAAAGCTAACACAGTACATTGGACTAGGCAATTACATGCAGCCATACAAAGCCCATTGGCCTTGCCCCAGAGTCGAACCCACACCCTCTCGTAGCCCAAGGAAAGAGCCTACTAATACACCAACACAGAGAAGTGGAAAACCAATTCTTCATTAATTCACATAATCCTAGTGACTGCGCACATAACATGGCCAAACAAAAGCAAAAGACAGTACCTGGCCTATCAAACCAATGGAAACTCATAGGCAACACAGTCCATTGGACTAGACAATTACATGGAGACATACAAAGTCCATGGGCCTTGCATTAGAGTCGAACCCACAACCTCTCGCAGCCCAAGCAAAGAGCCTACCACTACACCAACACAGAGAAGTGGGAAACTGTTTCTACATTAATTCAAATAATCCTACCGACTGCGCACACAACATGGCCAAACAAAAGACAATACCTGGCCTATCAATTCAAAGGAAACTCATAGGCAACACAGTCCATTGGACTTGGCAATTACATGCAGCCATACAAAGTCCATGGGCTTTGCCTCAGAGTCAAACCCACAATTTCTCGCAGCCCAAGGAAATAGCCTACGATTACACCAACACAGAGAAGTTGGAAACTGAGTTTACATTAGTTCACATAATCCTAGTGACTGCGCACACAACATGGCCAAACAAAAGACAATACCTGGCCTATCAATTCAATGGAAACTCATAGGCAACACAGTCAATTGAACTAGGCAATTACATGCTGCCATACAAACTCCATTGGCTTTGCCTCAGAGTCGAACCCACAACCTCTCGCAGTTTAAGCAAAGAGACTACCACTACACCAACACAAAGAAGAAGGTGAATGACTCTACATTAATTCACATAATCCTAGTGACTGCGCACATAACATGGCAAAACAAAAGCAAAAGACAGTACCTGGCCTATCAATCAAATTGAAACTCATAAGCAACAAAGAGACTACAACTACACCAACACAGAGAAGTAGGTGAATGACTCTACATTAATTCACATAATCCTAGTGACTGCGAACACAACATGGCCAAACAAAAGCAAAAGACAGTACCTTGCCTATCAATCCAATTGAAACTCATAGGCAACATAGTCCATTGGACTAGGCAATAACATGCAGCCGTACAAAGTCCATGGGCCATGCCTCAAAGTCTAACTCACAACCTCTCGCAGCTCAAGCAAAGAGCCTACCACTACACCAACACAGAGAAATGTGAACCTGACTCTACATTAATTCACATAATCCTAGTAATGTACTGTGTTACCTATGAGTTTACATTGGATTGATAGGCCAGGTAATGTCTTTTGCTTTTGTTTGGCCATGTTGTGTGCGCAGTCACTAGGATTATGTGAATTAATGTAGAGTCGGTTTCCAACTTCTCTGTGTTGGATTAGTGGTAGGCGCTTTGCTTGTTCTCCAAGAGGATGTGGGTTCGACTCTGAGGCAAGGCCCATGAACTTTATATGGCTGCATGTATTTGCCTAGTCTAATGGACTGTGTTGCCTATGAGTTTCCATTGGATTGATAGGCCAGGTATTTTCTTTTGTTTGGCCATGTTGTGTGCGCAGTCGGTAGGATTATGTGAATTAATGTAGAATCAGTTTCCCACTTCTCTGTGTTGGTGTAGTGGTAGGCTCTTTGCTTGGCTGCGAGAGGTTGTGGGTTTGACTCTGAGGAAAGGCCCATGGACTTTGTATGTCTCCATGTAATTGTCTAGTCCAATGGACTGTGTTGCCTATGATTTTCCATTGGATTGATAGGCCAGGTACTGTCTTTTGCTTTTGTTTGGCCATGTTGTGTGCGCAGTCACTAGGATTATGTGAATTAATGTAAACTCAGTTACCAACTTCTCTGTGTTGGTGTAGTGGTAGGCTCTTTGCTTGGGCTGCGAGAAGTTGTGGGTTTGACTTTTAGGCAAAGCCCATGGACTTTGTATGGCTGCATGTAATTGCCTAGTCCAATGGACTGTGTTGCCTATGAGTTTCCATTGAATTGATAGGCCAGGTATTGTCTTTTGTTTGGCCGTGTTGTGTGCGCAGTCGGTAGGATTGTGTGAATTAATGTAGAATCAGTTTCCCACTTCTCTGTGTTGGTTTAGGGGTAGGCTCTTTGCTTAAGCTGCGAGAGGTTGTGGGTTCGACTCTGAGGCAAGGCCCATGGAGTTTGTATGGCTGCATGTAATTGCGTAGTTCAATTGACTGTGTTGCCTATGAGTTCCCATTGGATTGATAGGCCAGGTACTGCCTTTTGCTTATGTTTGGCCATGTTGTGTTCGCAGTCACTAGGATTATGTGAATTAATGTAGAGTCAGGTTCACATTTCTCTGTGTTGGTGTAGTGGTAGGCTCTTTGCTTGAGCTGCGAGAGGTTGTGAGTTAGACTTTGAGGCAAGGCCCATGGACTTTGTATGGCTGCATGTAATTGCGTAGTTCAATTGACTGTGTTGCCTATGAGTTCCCATTGGATTGATAGGCCAGGTACTGCCTTTTGCTTATGTTTGGCCATGTTGTGTTCGCAGTCACTAGGATTATGTGAATTAATGTAGAGTCAGGTTCACATTTCTCTGTGTTGGTGTAGTGGTAGGCTCTTTGCTTGAGCTGCGAGAGGTTGTGAGTTAGACTTTGAGGCAAGGCCCATGGACTTTGTATGGCTGCATGTTATTGCCTAGTCCAATGGACTATGTTGCCTATGAGTTTCAATTGGATTGATAGGCCAGGTACTGTCTTTTGCTTTTGTTTGGCCATGTTGTGTTCGCAGTCACTAGGATTATGTGAATTAATGTAGAGTCATTCACCTACTTCTCTGTGTTGGTGTAGTTGTAGTCTCTTTGCTTAAGCTGTGAGAGGTTGTGGGTTCGACTCTGTGGCAAAGCACATGGAGTTTGTATGGCAGCATGTAATTGCCTAGTTCAATTGACTGTGTTGCCTATGAGTTTCCATTGAATTGATAGGCCAGGTATTGTCTTTTGTTTGGCCATGTTGTGTGCGCAGTCACTAGGATTATGTGAACTAATGTAAACTCAGTTTCCAACTTCTCTGTGTTGGTGTAATCGTAGGCTATTAACTTGGGCTGCGAGAAATTGTGGGTTTGACTCTGAGGCAAAGCCCATGGACTTTGTATGGCTGCATGTAATTGCCAAGTCCAATGGACTGTGTTTCCTATGAGTTTCCTTTGAATTGATAGGCCAGGTATTGTCTTTTGTTTGGCCATGTTGTGTGCGCAGTCAGTAGGATTATTTGAATTAATGTAGAATCAGTTTCCCACTTCTCTGTGTTGGTGTAGTGGTAGGCTCTTTGCTTGGGCTGCGAGAGGTTGTGGGTTCGACTCTAATGCAAGGCCCATGGACTTTGTATGGCTGCATGTAATTGCCTAGTCCAATGTACTGTGTTAGCTTTGAGTTTCCATTGGATTGATAGGCCAGGTACTGTCTTTTGCTTTTGTTTGGCCATGTTGTGTGCGCAGTCACTAGGATTCTGTGAATTAATGTAGAGTCTGTTTCCAACTTCTCTGTGTTGGTTTAGTGGTAGGCTCTTTGCTTGTTCTCCAAGAGGTTGTGGGTTCGACTCTGAGGCAAGGCCCATTAACTTTGTATGACTTTGCTTAGTCTAATGGACTATGTTGCCTATGATTTCATTGGATTGATAGGCCAGATAATATCTTTTGCATTTGTTTGGCCATGTTGTGTGCGCAGTCACTAGGATTATGTGAATTAATGTAGAGTCATTTACCTACTTCTCTGTGTTGGTGTAGTGGTAGTCTCTTTGCTTAAGCTGCGAAAGGTTGTTGGGTCGACTTTGAGGCAAGGCCCATGGAGTTTGTATGGCTGCATGTAATTGCCTATTTTAGTTGACTGTGTTACCTATGAGTTCCTTTTGGATTGATAGGCCAGGTACTACCTTTTGCTTTTGTTTGGCCATGTTGTGTGCGCAGTCACTAGGATTATGTGAACTAATGTAAACTCAGTTTTCAACTTCTCTGTGTTGGTGTAGTGGTAGGCTCTTTGCTTGGGCTGCGAGAAAATGTGGGTTTGACTCTGAGGCAAAGCCCATAGACTTTGTATGGCTGCATGTAATTGTCTAGTCCAATGTACTGTGTTGCCTATGAGTTTTCATTGGACTGAAAGGCCAGGTAATGTCTTTTGTTTGGTTATGTTGTGTGCGAAGTCGGTAGGATTATGTGAATTAATGTAGAATCAGTTTCCCACTTCTCTGTGTTGGTGTAGTGGAAGGCGCTTTGCTTGGCTGCGAGAGGTTGTGGGTTTGACTCTGAGGCAAGGCCCATGGACTTTGTATGGCTGCATGTAATTGCCTAGTTCAATGGACTGTGTTGCCTATGAGTTTCCATTGGCTTGATAGGCCAGGTAATGTCTTTTGCTTCTGTTTGGCCATGTTGTGTGCGCAGTCACTAGGATTATGTGAATTAATGTAGATGCAGCTTCCTACTTCTTTGTGTTGGTGTGGTTGTAGGCTCTTTGTTTGTTCTGCCAAAGGTTGTGGGATAGACTCTGAGGCAAGGCCCATGGACTCTGTATGGCTGCATGTAATTGCCTAGTCCAATGGATGGGGTTGCCTCTGAGTTTCCATTGGATTGATAGGCCAGGTACTGTCTTTTGCTTTCGTTTGGCCATGTTGTGTGCGCAGTCACTAGGATTATGTGAATTAATGTAGAATCTGTTTTCCACTTCTCTGTGTTGGTGTATTGGTAGGATCTTTGCTTGGGCTGCGAGAAGTTGTGGGTTTGACTCTGAGGCAATGCCCATGGACTTTTTATGGCTGCATGTAATTGCCTAGTCCAATGGACTGTGTTGCCTATGAGTTTCCATTGGATTGATAGGCCAGGTATGGACTTTTGCTTTCGTTTGGCCATGTTGTGTGCGCAGTCACTAGGATTATGTGAATTAATGTAGAGGCAGGTTCACATTTCTCTGTGTTGGTGTAGTGGTAAGCTCTTTGCTTGAGCTGCGAGAGGTTGTGAGTTCGACTTTGAGGCAAGGCCCATGGACTTTGTATGGCTGCATGTTATTGCCTAGTCCAATGGACTGTGTTGCCTATGAGTTTCTATTGGATTGATAAGCCAGGTACTGTCTTTTGCTTTTGTTTAGCCATGTTGTGTGCGCAGTCGGTAGGATTATGTGAATTAATGTAGAATCAGTTTCCCACTTCTCTGTATTGGTGTAGTGGTAGGCTCTTTGCTTGGCTGCGAGAGGTTGTGGGTTTGACTCTGAAGCAAGGCCCATGGACTTTGTATGTCTCCATGTAATTGTCTAGTCCAATGGACTGTGTTGCCTATGAGTTTCCATTGGATTGATAGGCCAGGTACTGTCTTTTGCTTTTGTTTGGCCATGTTGTGTGCGCAGTCACTAGGATTATGTGAATTAATGTAGAGTCAGTTTCCAACTTCTCTGTGTTGGTTTAGTGGTAGGCTCTTTGCTTGTTCTCAAAGAGGTTGTGGGTTCGACTCTGAGGCAAGGCCCATGAACTTTGTATGGCTGCATGTATTTGCCTAGTCTAATGGACTGTGTTGCCTATGAGTTTCCATTGGATTGATAGGCCAGATAATGTCTTTTGCATTTGTTTCGCAATGTTGTGTGCACAGTCACTAGGATTATGTGAACTAATGTAAACTCAAAAGAACCAATTGAATGACCAAAAAGTAAAGATAGCTACACTCATTTAAGCAGTAAGAACCTATAAAGATGTGAGTGAACCAGCCAATATAAAAGTATATAATCTTTATTGAAAAATTTGTTAAAAGACAAACACATAAAACAGACAATGATGAGGACACATACAATTAACCTCAGGTGAACCAAAATATACAAGCAATAAATAGCATAAGTGCATAATGGTCATGTATCGGAAAAAAAGTGCACCAAAAAAGGGGTGCTGTCCAAGTTTCTTTGAAGAGCCAATAGTCTTTAGGTAGATGAAGAGTGTCCCAAAGAACACCAATAAGGTGGAACTATATTAAATTTCAAGCTAAACAAAGCTTTTTTCTTCATTCAAGACTAAATGTATGAGAGCCACAATCCTATTGCTACAAAACGTGGCATATAACAGGGGAAACAAAGAATACATGTGTCTATGATATTAACAGGATATAATCCTATAAGATGCAAACATAATAGTTTATAAAAAGCAAATCCTGAATGGATCAGGTGGTATAACCACAACAATGTTTCCAAATGCCTACAGTCCCAAACAGGGGAGAAGCAGGATCTCAACCATACATATAAAGAAAAGGCAGAAACTGACACAAGTGTCAAAATATAACACTTTTTTCACAGGGCTGGACTAGGAGGCCATATTCCCAGTGTTATAATCAGATAGAAGGGCGGAATGGCTGCATTACCACAGTACTATACCTTTACAAGGAAACAGAGTCAGCCATAGGACCGACCCAAACACTGTGGTGAATCCACAAAAACACACACCAGAAGGGTGTTACAGGGCCCAGACTAAAAAGCCATATTCCCAGTACTATAGCCCACAGAAAGGCAGCATGGCTGCAATACCACAGTAATTTGCCCCTACAAGGGAACAAAGTCAGCCATAAGAACCAACCTTAGCACTGAGTGGCAAGCCCACAAAGACACAGACCAGGAAGATAATAACCTGAGGATAAAGGTACCCCGACACGTGTTTCGCAGAAAAGCTTCTTCCAAGGGGAAACACGTGTCGGGGTACCTTTATCCTCAGGTTATTATCTTCCTGGTCTGTGTCTTTGTGGGCTTGCCACTCAGTGCTAAGGTTGGTTCTTATGGCTGACTTTGTTCCCTTGTAGGGGCAAATTACTGTGGTATTGCAGCCATGCTGCCTTTCTGTGGGCTATAGTACTGGGAATATGGCTTTTTAGTCTGGGCCCTGTAACACCCTTCTGGTGTGTGTTTTTGTGGATTCACCACAGTGTTTGGGTCGGTCCTATGGCTGACTCTGTTTCCTTGTAAAGGTATAGTACTGTGGTAATGCAGCCATTCCGCCCTTCTATCTGATTATAACACTGGGAATATGGCCTCCTAGTCCAGCCCTGTGAAAAAAGTGTTATATTTTGACACTTGTGTCAGTTTCTGCCTTTTCTTTATATGTATGGTTGAGATCCTGCTTCTCCCCTGTTTGGGACTGTAGGCATTTGGAAACATTCTTGTGGTTATACCACCTGATCCATTCAGGATTTGCTTTTTATAAACTATTATGTTTGCATCTTATAGGATTATATCCTGTTAATATCATAGACACATGTATTCTTTGTTTCCCCTGTTATATGCCACGTTTTGTAGCAATAGGATTGTGGCTCTCATACATTTAGTCTTGAATGAAGAAAAAAGCTTTGTTTAGCTTGAAATTTAATATAGTTCCACCTTATTGGTGTTCTTTGGGACACTCTTCATCTACCTAAAGACTATTGGCTCTTCAAAGAAACTTGGACAGCACCCCTTTTTTGGTGCACTTTTTTTCCGATACATGACCATTATGCACTTATGCTATTTATTGCTTGTATATTTTGGTTCACCTGAGGTTAATTGTATGTGTCCTCATCATTGTCTGTTTTATGTGTTTGTCTTTTAACAAATTTTTCAATAAAGATTATATACTTTTATATTGGCTGGTTCACTCACATCTTTATAGGTTCTTAATGTAAACTCAGTTTCCATCTTGTCTGTGTTGGTGTAGTGGTAGGCTCTTTGCTTGGGCTGCGAGAAATTGTGGGTTTGACTCAGAGGCAAAGCCCATGGACTTTGTATGGCTGCATGTAATTGTTTAGTCCAATGGACTGTGTTGCCTATGAGTTTCCATTGGCTTGATAGGCCAGGTAATGTCTTTTGCTTTTGTTTGGCCATGTTGTGTGCGCAGTCTCTAGGAATATGTGAATTAATGTAGACGCACCTTCCTACTTTTTTGTGTTGGTGTAGTTGTAAGCTCTTTGCTTGTTCTGCCAGAGGTTGTGGGTTTGACTCTGAGGCAAGGCCCATGGACTTTGTATGGCTGCATGTAATTGCCTAGTCCAATGGACTATGTTGTATATGAGTTTCCATTGGATTGATAGGCCAGGGACTGTCTTTTGCTTTTGTTTGGCCATGTTGTGTGCGCAGTCACTAGGATTATGTGAATTTATGTTGAGTCAGTTTCGCTCTTCTCTGTGTTGGTGTAGTGGTAGGCTCTTTGCTTGGGCTACAAGAGGTTGTGGGTTCGACTCTGAGGCAAGGCCCATGGACTTTGTATGGCTGCATGTAATTGCCTAGTCCAATGGATTGATAGGCCAGGTACTGTCTTTTGTTTTCGTTTGGCCATGTTTTGTGCGCAGTCACTAGGATTATGTGAGTTAATGTAGAGACAGTTTCATACTTCTCTGTGTTGCTGAAGTGGTAGGCTTTTTTGTTGGGCTGCGAGAGGTTGTGAGTTCGACTCTGAGGCAAGGCCCATGGACTTTGTATGGCTGCATGTAATTGCATAGTCCAATGGACTGCGTTACCTATGAGTTTCCATTGGATTGATAGGCCAGGTGCTTTCTTTTGCTTTTGTTTGGCCATGTTGTGTGCGCAGTCACTAGGAATATGTGAATTAATGTAGAGTCAGTTTCACATTTCTCTTTGTTGGTGTAGTGGTAGGCTCTTTGCTTGGGCTGTGAGAGGTTGTGGGTTTGACTCTGAGGCAAGGCCCATGGACTTTTTATGGCTGCATGTAATTGCCTAGTCCAATGGACTTTGTTGCCTATGAGTTTCCATTGGATTGATAGGCCAGGTATTGACTTTTGCTTTCGTTTGGCCATGTTGTGTGCGCAGTCACTAGGATTATGTGAATTAATGTAGAGTCAGTTTCACATTTCTCTGTGTTGGTGTAGTGTTAGGCTCTTTGCTTGGGCTGCGAGAGGTTGTGGGTTTGACTCTGAGGCAAGGCCCATGGACTTTTTATGGCTGCATGTAATTGCCTAGTCCAATGGACTGTGTTGCCTATGAGTTTCCATTGGATTGATAAGCCAGGTACTGTCTTTTGCTTTTGTTTAGCCATGTTGTGTGCGCAGTCGGTAGGATTATGTGAATTAATGTAGAATCAGTTTCCAACTTCTCTGTGTTGGTTTAGTGGTAGGCTCTTTGCTTGTTCTCCAAGAGGTTGTGGGTTCGACTCTGAGGCAAGGCTCATGAACTTTGTATGGCTGCATGTATTTGCCTAGTCTAATGGACTGTGTTGCCTATGAGTTTCCATTGGATTGATAGGCCAGATAATGTCTTTTGCATTTGTTTCGC
Organism: Anomaloglossus baeobatrachus; assembly: GCF_048569485.1. Taxonomy (NCBI): domain Eukaryota; kingdom Metazoa; phylum Chordata; class Amphibia; order Anura; family Aromobatidae; genus Anomaloglossus; species Anomaloglossus baeobatrachus. The sequence goes on from NW_027442594.1 coordinate 73,610, forward strand.
CATGTTGTGTGCACAGTCACTAGGATTATGTGAACTAATGTAAACTCAGTTTCCAACTTGTCTGTGTTGGTGTAGTGGTAGGCTCTTTGCTTGGGCTGCGAGAAATTGTGGGTTTGACTCTGAGGCAAAGCCCATGGACTTTGTATGGCTGCATGTAATTGTTTAGTCCAATGGACTGTGTTGCCTATGAGTTTCCATTGGCTTGATAGGCCAGGTAATGTCTTTTGCTTTTGTTTGGCCATGTTGTGTGCGCAGTCGCTAGGAATATGTAAATTAATGTAGACGCAGCTTCCTACTTTTTTGTGTTGGTGTAGTTGTAAGCTCTTTGCTTGGGCTACAAGAGGTTGTGGGTTCGACTCTGAGGCAAGGCCCATGGACTTTGTATGGCTGCATGTAATTGCCTAGTCCAATTGATTGCTTTGCCTATGAGTTTCTATTGGATTTATAGGCCAGGTAATGTCTTTTGCTTTTGTTTGGCCATGTTGTGTGCGCAGTCACTAGGATTATGTGAATTAATGTAGAATCAGTTTTCCACTTCTCTGTGTTGGTGTATTTGTAGGCTCTTTGCTTGGGCTACAAGAGGTTGTGGGTTCGACTCTGGGGCAAGGCCCATGGGCTTTGTATGGCTGCATGTATTTGCCTAGTCTAATGGACTGTGTTGCCTATGAGTTTCCATTGGATTGATAGGCCAGGTATTTTCTTTTGTTTGGCCATGTTGTGTGCGCAGTCGGTAGGATTATGTGAATTAATGTAGAATCAGTTTCCCACTTCTCTGTGTTGGTGTAGTGGTAGGCTCTTTGCTTGGCTGCGAGAGGTTGTGGGTTTGACTCTGAGGCAAGGCCCATGGACTTTGTATGTCTCCAGGTAATTGTCTAGTCCAATGGACTGTGTTGCCTATGAGTTTCCATTGGATTGATGGGCCAGGTACTGTCTTTTGCTTTTGTTTGGCCATGTTGTGTGCGCAGTCACTAGGATTATGTGAATTAATGTAGAGTCAGGTTCACACTTCTCTGTGTTGCTGTAGTGGTAGGCTTTTTTCTTGGGCTGCGAGAGGTTGTGAGTTCGACTCTGAGGCAAGGCCCATGGACTTTGTATGGCTGCATGTTATTGCCTAGTCCAATGGACTATGTTACCTATGAGTTTCAATTGGAATGATAGGCCAGGTACTGTCTTTTGCTTTTGTTTGGCCATGTTGTGTGCGCAGTCACTAGGATTATGTGAATTAATGTAGAATCATTCTCCTACTTCTCTGTGTTGGTGTAGTGGTAGGCTCTTTGCTTGGGCTTTGAGAGGTAGTGGTTTTGACTCTGAGGCAAGGCCCATGGACTTTGTATGGCTGCATGTTATTGCCTAGTCCAAAGGATTGCGTTGCCTATGAGTTTCCATTGGATTAATAGACCAGGTACTGTCTTTTGCTTTTGTTTGGCCATGTTGTGTGCGCAGTCACTAGGATTATGTGAATTAATGTAGAGTCATTCACCTAATTCTCTGTGTTGGTGTAGTGGTAGTCTCTTTGCTTAAGCTGCTGTGTTTGATGCTTCTACTGGGTATTTTCCTACAAATACTGGAACAGCTCACTGCTTAGAATGATCCTTCCCAGCTCTATAATATATTATATATACCCCACAATGCAGGCTCACACACACATTTGTCTCAAGTGTGTTGTAGGGACACAGATACAGTCTTGGTCATGTGACTAAAGGCTACTTTACACACTGCGATATCGGTCCCGATATCGCTAGTGTGGGTACCCGCCCCATCTGTTGCGCGACACGGGCAAATCGCTGCCCATGCCGCACAACACCGACCAGACCCGTCACACATACTTACCTGACCGGCGACGTCGCTGTGACCGGCGAACCGCCTCCTTTCTAAGGGGGCGGTCCGTGCGGCGTCACAGCGACGTCACTGAGCGACCGCCCAATAGCAGCGGAGGGGCGGAGATGAGTGGCCGGAACATCCCGCCCACCTCCTTCCTTCCTCATAGCGGCTGGGAGGCAGGTAAGGAGAGGTTCCTCGTTTCTGCGGTGTCACACGGAGTGATGTGTGCTGCCGCAGGAGCGACGAACTACATCGTTACTGCTGCAGTAACGATAATCGAGAATGGAGACCCATGTCACCGATGAGCGATTTTGCACGTTTTTGCAACGATGCAAAATCGCTCATCGGTGTCACACGCAGCAACATCGCTAATGCGGCCGGATGTGCGTCACAAATTCCGTGACCCCAACGACTCCGCATTAGCGATGTCGCAGCGTGTAAAGCCCCCTTTAGTGGGAGTGGTGTACAGGGTCTTAGCAGTAAAGAGTATTCCATATTTCTGCCAGATACCCACAGAGATATTGAAATCTGAAAAAAGAGACTTCTGCTCATTGAAGGTAAGAACTGCTCACATAGCGTTCAACTCCACAGCAAACGAGTGCTCTAGCACTGGCATCTCAGCAGGGATATTCCCCTACTACACATGTGTGTCTGGGTCGCTGTGACAGTTTACAGGACATAACTCAAGGCACCTAGATAGAAGGCAGAGGTACTGGGATTGGTTGGTTTTTGGTGACGGAGGTGCAGGGGCTGGCGCCCATGTGCAGTGCTGGCTAAGGTATATTGATGATATTTTGATTTTTTGGCAGGGCACTGTGGAGCAGCTCGAGACATTTATGGAGGAACTTAATAACAACACCTTTAACATCAGATTGACGCATAAGCATAGCAGCAGTTGCGTTGACTTCCTGGATATTAAAATTTCATTCGGTTCTGAGCGAATTGTTCAGACCGACGTCCATAGGAAGGAAACATCAGTCAACGCACTGCTGCATGCTTCTTCTGCTCATACCCCCTCCACCATCCGGGCCGTACCGACTGGCCAGTTCCTCAGGATGAAGCAAATTTGTTCGTCAGACACTGCTTTTGAACAACAGTCTGCCGACCTCCAGCGCCATAGGGGTGGCAAAGGCGGTCTTCCCCCGGTCTGCCTCAGCAACGGACACTAGCCAATAGTGACTAGTGAGATCAAGGGTAGAAAAATAATTTGCAGTTCTCAATGCAGCTAGCGATTCCTCAATACGGGGGAGTGGTGCTGTCCTTCTTCTTTAACAGGACCAACGGAGCTGCCCAAAGGCTACAACTGTCACGGATAACCCCAGCCGCCTTCATGTTGCTCAACATGTCCTTGGTACACTGGTAATGTGAAGGTGGTATTGGCTTATAGCTCTCTTTGATGGGTGGGTGTGCACCTGTGGGGATGTAGTGTTGGACCCCTTTTATTCCCCCAAAATCTAGCGGATGTTTGCTGAAGACTTGCTCGCTCGTATTCTTGCACTACCCTGTGGACCCGCTTCTTGTGATGTGAAGGTGTGGAGTCAGTGCCTACGTGTAATTCCTTACACCACTCCTCTGGCTGACTTGGTGAGCAGTCACTGACTGGGTGGGGTGCAGTAATAGTGGATGCTGCTACTTGGATAGCATGTGTATCTACTGTGAACAGCTTATCAATGGTGGCAAGTCGGGGCAGCTTAACCTCCTGCTCTCCGCAGTTTAACACTCTCACGGGCACTCTTCCCTTCCGCACTAATGAATAAAACTATGATGTAAATATCATATAGATACCCCACAATTGTAAATAAAGGTAGGTTATGGGAAAAGGGGGAACAGGGAAAGAGGAAAATAGTGTAATAAAGTATACCTTCTGGGGGTGAGAGGAAATGGCAGCACAGCCAGTGGAGGTGAAGCAAAAGGAAGCCTGCAACTAAAGAGTTGAGAGCGTTATCACATGGTGACTGAGCCTGATTGTAAAGGGAGCATAGAGTGGAGCATACTCTGGGCACGTTAGAACCCAAGTTCTTAAACCATGAATATGGACCCCTTTTATTCTCCCAAAGTCTAGCGGATGTTTGCTGAAGACTTGCTCGTATTCTTGCACTACCCTGTGGACCCGCTTCTTGTGATGTGAAGGTGTGGAGTCAGTGCCTACGTGTAATTCCTTACACCACTCCTCTGGTTGACTTGGTGAGCTGTCACTGAATGGGTGTGGTGAAGTAACGGTGGATGCTGTGGCTTGGATATCATATTAAATATAGGGACCCCCATACAGTAGTATGAGAATTTTTTTTGTATTCAATGATCGGTATTACTTTCAGGGGCGCGGCACGTGGACGTGCGTTCCATTAGCCTCACTGCATTCCACTCCCATACAGGAAGTGGGCGCAGCTATTACTACGGTCGCACATAAAACAACCCACAGCCACTACTGCACACAGCTGACTCCACCACTGGAAACCCACTTCTACACCAACGCAGGTAAGACAGGATCGGCACCTCTATGCTCCCGTTACAATCAGGCTCAGTCACCATGTGATAATGCTCTCAACAATTTAGTTGCAGGCTTCCCCTTGCTTCACCTCCACTGGCTGTGCTGCCATTTCCTCTCCCCCCTGGAAGGTATACTTTATTACACTATTTTCCTGTTTCCCTCTTCTCCCTTTTCCCATAACCTACCTTTATCTGCATTTGTGGGGTATCTATATACTATTTATATCACAGTTTTATTCATTAATACGGAAGGGAAGAGTGCGCGTGAGAGTGTTGAACTGCGGAGAGCAAGAGGTTAAGCTGCCCCGTTTTGCCACCATTGATAAGCTGTTCACAGTAGATACACATGCTATCCAAGCAGCAGCAGCATCCACCATTACTGCACCCCACCCAGTCAGTGACAGCTCACCAAGTCAGCCAGAGGAGTGGTGTCAGGAATTACACGTAGGCACTGACTACACACCTTCACATCACAAGAAGGGGGTGCAAGGGTGACGCCCTGGACTAGCCAGTTAGTCACAGACATAACACACACACACCCCCTTTCCCGGATAGTTACACTAGTCAGACACAAAACCGTTGTTGCCTCCCTCCAGGGGCTGATGTCCACACCAGGTGGGGCGGAGCCAGGCGGTTGGCCCCACCCACCAAGGAGTTCACAGGCCTGGAGGTGGGAAAACCAGTCAGTTAGTTGAAGTTCAGTTTAGAGTTGAACCGTGGAGGTAGTGAGTTCAGTGAGGAGGCCAGTTTTGGGTAGGAGTGCAAAACTGCTAGTGTCTGGGTCAGATCCCAGGCACTATGGGGAGATAAGGTATGCACACCAGTGACTATGTAAGGGGAATACATGAAATAGCAGAAACTGCAGTGTGAATACTGACTTGAAAATTTCAATAGCTATATGCAAGAGTGAATATGTGAAAAATGGAATCTGCATTACTGCCATGAACATATGAATCAAGAGAAATTTAGCTACTGAATTGATCAATGCAATAGAGCCCCAACACTACGCCAAAGTATTTCTCTACGTTGGGGTCCCTAGCTTGTGTGTGTCCTCTCATGCAGTTAAAAAACCTACCGTGTATGGGAAGCTGAGACCCAGGCTATTTATGCGTATGATATGGATTGGCAATAGGTGTGGTTGGGGAGGGTTCACAAACGAAAAAATACTAACAAATAGGAATAACGTTTGGAACACCATTCTAAGTCCGAACTGGGTGCAAAAACCTAAAAAAACATCACTATGGGGAGATAAGGTATGCACACCAGTGACTATGTAAGGGGAATACATGAAATAGCAGAAACTGCTGTGTGAATACTGACTTGAAAAATCCAATAGCATTAATTCACATAATCCTAGTGACTGCGCACACAACATGGCCAAACGAAAACAAAAGACAGTACCTGGCCATTCAATCCAATGGAAACTCATAGGCAACACAGTCCATTAGACTAGGCAATTACATGCAGCCAAACAAAGTTCATGGGCCTTGCCTCAGAGTCGAACCCACAACCTCTTGGAGAACAAGCAAAGAGCCTACCACTAAACCAACTCAGTGAAGTTGGAAACCGACTCTAAATTAATTAACATAATCCTAGTGACTGCGCACACAACATGGCCAAACAAAAGCAAAAGACAGTACCTGGCCTATCAATCCAATGGAAACTCATAGGTAACACAGTACATTGGACTAGGCAATTACATGCAGCCATACAAAGCCCATGGGTCTTGCCCCAGAGTCGAACCCACAACCTCTCGTAGCCAGAGCAAAGAGCCTACCACTACACCAACACAGAGAAGTAGGTGAATGACTCTACATTAATTCACATAATCCTAGTGACTGCGCACACAACATGGCCAAACAAATGCAAAAGACATTATCTGGCCTATCAATCCAATGGAAACTCATAGGCAACACAGTCCATTAGACTAGGCACTTACATGCAGCCATGTAAAGTTCATGGGCATTGCCTCAGAGTCGAACCCACAACCTCTTGGAGAACAAGCAAAGAGCCTACCACTAAACCAACTCAGAGAAGTTGGAAACCGACTCTACATTAATTAACATAATCCTAGTGACTGCGCACACAACATGGCCAAACAAAAGCAAAAGACAATACGTGGCCTATCAATCCAACAGAAACTCATAGGTAACACAGTACATTGGACTAGGCAATTACATGCAGCCATACAAAGCCCATGGGCCTTGCCCCAGAGTCAAACCCACAACCTCTCATAGCCAAGGTAAAGAGCCTACCAATACACCAACACAGAGAAGTGGAAAACCGTTTCTACATTAATTCACATAATCCTAGTGACTGCGCACACAACATGGCCAAACAAAAGCAAAAGACAGTACCTGGCCTATCAATCCAATGGAAACTCATAGGCAACACAGTCCATTGGACTAGACAATTACATGGAGACATACAAAGTCCATGGGCCTTGCCTCAGAGTCAAACCCACAACTTCTCGCAACCAAGCAAAGAGCCTACCACTACACTAACACAGAGAAGTGGGAAACTGATTCTACATTAATTCACATAATCCTACCGACTGCGCACACAACATGGCCAAACAAAAGACAATACCTGGCCTATTCATTCAATGAAAACTCATGGGCAACACAGTCCATTGGACTAGGCAATTACATTCAACCATACAAAGTCCATGGGCTTTGCCTCAAAGTCAAACCCACAACTTCTTGTAACCCAAGGAAAGAGCCTACCACTACACCAACACAGAGAAGAGAATGACTCTACATTAATTCACATAATCCTAGTGACTGCGCACACAACATGACCAAACGAAAGCAAAAGACAGTACCTGGCCTATCAATCCAATGGGAACTCATAGGCAACACAGTTACTTGAACTAGGCAATTACATGCAGCCATACAAACTCCATGGGCCTTGCCTCAGAGTCAAACCCACAACCTCATGCAGCTAAGCAAAGAGCCTTCCACTACAGCAACACAGAGAACTGGGAAACTGATTCTACATTAATTCACATAATCCTACCGACTGCGCACACAACATAACCAAACAAAAGATAATACCTGGCCAATCAATCCAATGGAAACTCAAAGGCAACACAGTCCATTGGACTAGGCAATTACATGCAGCCATATAAAGTCCATGGGCTTTGCCTCAGAGTCAAACCCACAACCTCTCGCAGCCCAAGCAAAGAGCCTACCACTACACCAAGACAGAGAAGTTGGAAACTGAGTTTACATTAGTTCACATAATCCTAGTGACTGCGCACACAACATGGCCAAACAAAAGCAAAAGACAGTACCTGGCCTATCAATCCAATGGGACCTCATAAGCAACACAGTTAATTGAAATAGGCAATTACATGCAGCCATACAAACACCATGGGCCTTGCCTCAGAGTCGAACCCACAACCTCTTGCAGCTTAAGCAAAGAGACTACCACTACACCAACACAGAGAAGTAGGTGAATGACTCTACATTAATTCACATAATCCTAGTGACTGCGCACACAACATGGCCAAACAAAAGCAAAAGACAGTACCTGGCCTATCAATCCAATAGAAACTCATAGGCAAAGCAATCAATTGGACTAGGCAATTACATGCAGCCATACAAAGTCCATGGGCCTTGCCTCAAAGTTGAACTCACAACCTCTCGCAGCTCAAGCAAAGAGCCTACCACTACACCAACACAGAGAAATGTAAACCTGACTCTACATTAATTCACATAATCCTAGTGACTGCGCACACAACATGGCCAAACGAAAACAAAAGACAGTAACTGGCCTATCAATCCAATAGAAACTCATAGGCAACACAGTCCATTGGACTAAGCAATTACATGCAGCCATTCAAAGTCCATGAGCCTTGCATTAGAGTCGAACCCACAACCTCTCGCAGCCCAAGCAAAGAGCCTACCACTACACCAACACAGAGAAGTGGGAAACTGACTCTACATTAATTCCCATAACCCTAGTGACTGCGCACACAACATGGTCAAACAAAAGCAAAAGGCAGTACCTGGCCTATCAATCCAATGGAAACTCATAGGCAACATAGTCCATTGGACTAGGCAATTACATGCAGTCATACAAAGTCCATGGGCTTTGCCGCAGAGTCAAACCCACAATTTCTCGCAGCCCAAGCAAAGAGCCTACCACTACACCAACACAGAGAAGTTGGAAACTAAGTTTACATTAGTTCACATAATCCTAGTGACTGCGCACACAACATGGCCAAACAAAAGCAAAAGACAGTACCTGGCCTATCAATCCGATGGGAACTCATAGGCAACACAGTCAATTGAACTAGGCGATTACATGCAGCCATACAAACTCCATGGGCCTAGCCTCAGAGTCGAACCCACAACCTCTCGCAGCTTAAGCAAAGAGACTACCACTACACCAACACAGAGAAGTAGGTGAATGACTCTACATTAATTCACATAATCCTAGTGACTGCGCACACAACATGGCCAAACAAAAGCAAAAGACAGTACCTGGCATATTAATCCAATGGAAACTCATAGGCAACGCAATCCTTTGGACTAGGCAATAACATGCAGCCATACAAAGTCCATGGGCCTTGCCTCAAAATCAAAACCACTACCTCTCAAAGCCCAAGCAAAGAGCCTACCACTACACCAACACAGAGAAGTGCGAAACTGACTCAACATAAATTCACATAATCCTAGTGACTGCGCACACAACATGGCCAAACAAAAGCAATAGACAGTCCCTGGCCTATCAATCCAATGGAAACTCATAGACAACATAGTCCATTGGACTAGGCAATTACATGCAGCCATACAAAGTCCATGGGCTTTGCCTCAGAGTCAAACCACAACTGCTCGCAGCCCAAGCAAAGAGCCTACCACTACACCAACTCAGAGAAGTAGGAGAATGATTCTACATTAATTCACATAATCCTAGTGACTGCGCACACAACATGGCCAAACAAAAGCAAAAGACAGTACCTGGCCTATCATTCCAATTGAAACTCATAGGTAACATAGTCCATTGGACTAGGCAATAACATGCAGCCATACAAAGTCCATGGGCCTTGCCTCAGAGTCGAACTCACAACCTCTCGCAGCCCAAGAAAAAAGCCTACCACTACAGCAACACAGAGAAGTGTGAAACTGACTCTACATTAATTCACATAATCCTAGTGACTGCGCACACAACATGGCCAAACAAAAGCAAAAGACAGTACCTGGCCTATCATTCCAATTGAAACTCATAGGTAACATAGTCCATTGGACTAGGCAATAACATGCAGCCATACAAAGTCCATGGGCCTTGCCTCAAAGTTGAACTCACAACCTCTCGCAGCTCTAGCAAAGAGCCTACAACTACATCACCACAGAGAAATGTGAACCTGACTCTACATTAATTCACATAATCCTAGTGACTGCGCACACAACATGGCCAAACAAAAGAAAATACCTGGCCTATCAATCCAATGGAAACTCATAGGCAACACAGTCCATTAGACTAGGCAAATACATGCAGCCATACAAAGCCCATGGGCCTTGCCCCAGAGTCGAACCCACAACCTCTTGTAGCCCAAGCAAAGAGCCTACAAATACACCAACACAGAGAAGTGGAAAACTGATTCTACATTAATTCACATAATCCTAGTGACTGCGCACACAACATGGCCAAACAAAAGCAAAAGACATTACCTGGCCTATAAATCCAATAGAAACTCATAGGCAAAGCAATCAATTGGACTAGGCAATTACATGCAGCCATACAAAGTCCATGGGCCTTGCCTCAGAGTCGAACCCACAACTAGAGATGAGCGAACCGGTCGCGGTTCGGCTCGAGGTCGGTTCGCCGAACGGGGGTCGAACGTCGAACGTTCGACGAACCGAACTCGAACCAATAGGCTATAATGGGAGGCAATCACAAACACATAAAAATGCATTATAAATGTACACAAACAGTTAATAAACATTGCCATAACACTTACCGGTCCCCGCGATCCCTTCTGCACTCTGTCTCCTGCCGCTATTCCATCCGATGATCACTGAACCCTCCCGGTGACCTGCACTGCCAGCAGAGAAGCAGGACCTATCGTGACGTCAAAATAGCCATGTGACCAGTCACGTGGCTATTATCTCATTGGCTACAGACTGGTCACATGACTATGACGAGTCATGTAGGACCTGCGAGTGCATCTCTCCGGTACACGGTGCACATGTGTGTATCGCCGTGTACCGGCGACATGCTCTAGCACACGGTCCGCGTTCCGTTAGGGACCGGCTGACACAGCCGGTCATTAACGGAGGTTGCCATAGCAACGCAGTTAGCGGTGACGTCACCGCTAACCGCGGCTCCGAGAGCACCGTTGCTATGGTAACGCGTGTCAGCGTCTGAGAGCAGGGAGCCAGCGCTAAGCATTGTGCGCTGCTCCCTGCTCTGTGCACATGTAGCTGCAGCACACATCGGGTAATTAACCCCATGTGTGCTGTAACTAGGAGAGCAGGGAGCCAGCGCTCAGTGTGCGCTGCTCCCTGCTCTCTGCACGTGTAGCTGCGTGCGCTGGTAACCAAGGTAAATATCGGGTTGGTTACCTGATATTTACCTTAGTTACCAAGCGCAGCATCTTCCACGCGGCGCTGGGGGCTGGTCACTGGTTGCTGGTGAGCTCATCAGCAACTCGTGTAGCCACGCTCCAGCGATCCCTGCCAGGTCAGGTTGCTGGTGGGATCGCTGGAGCGTCGCTAGTGTGACATCTCACCAGCAACCTCCTAGCAACTTACCAGCGATCCCTATCGTTGCTGGGATCGCTGGTAAGTTGCTTAGTGTGACGGGGCCTTTACCGCTGTTACCGCTGACAGCCAGCACTGATCTGCACCCTGCTTCCCGTTTGTAGTGATGATTGTAGTTAGGATGAGGTTCCCCAGCCCCAAGTGATGAGGTGGGTAAACTAATCCTCACTACAATCGTCACTACTACTACACTAGAAAGAAAGAAGACAGAAGAGCAGGATCGTGGAGGGCTGACAGGGGGTAATAAAGATGGAGTCTCTAATGTGTCTGTGTATTTATTGGAGATTCTTAATGGCCGGGTCAAACGTGCCTGACATTAAGAATCTCTGGCTTAATACTGGCTAGTAAAACAAAGCCAGTATTAACTCATGATTACCCAACAAGCCACCCGGCTACAGGGCTGTTGGAAGAGTTGGATACAGCTCCAGATGATGGCGCTTCTATGAGAGCGCCATTTTCTGGGACGGCTGCGGACTGAAATTCGCAGCAGAGGCGCCCAGAAACCTCGGGCTAACCTGTGCTGCGGATTCCAATCCCCAGCTGCCTAGTTGTACCCGGCTGGACACAAAAATGGGGTGAAGCCCACGTCATTTGTTTTTTAATTATTTCATGAAATAAGTGAAATAATTAAAAAAAACGGGCTTCCCTATATTTTTGGTTCCCAGCCGGGTACAAATAGGCAACTGGGGGTTGGAGGCAGCCCGTGGCTGCCTGCTGTACCTGGCTAGCATACAAAAATATGGCGAAGCCCACGTCATTTTTTTGGTGGGAAAAAAAATTCTGCATACAGTCCTGGATGGAGTATGCTGAGCCTTGTAATTCTGCAGATGCTGTCTGCTCTTCTCCATACAGACAGACAGCAGCTGCAGAACTACAAGGCTCAGCATACTCCATCCAGGACTGTATGCAGAAGTTTTTTGCCCCCTGAAAAAATTATGTGGGCTTCGCTATATTTTTGTATGCTAGCCAGGTACAGCAGGCAGGTACGGCTGCCCCCAACCCCCAGTTGCCTATTTGTACCCGGCTGGGAGACAAAAATAAAGGGAAGCCCTTTTTCTATTATTTCATGAATTTCATGAAATAATTAGAAAACAAATGACGTAGGCTTCGCCCCATTTTTGTGTCCAGCCAGGTACAACTAGGCAGCTGGGGATTGGAATCCGCAGCACAGGTTGGCCTGAGATTTCTGGGCACCACTGCTGCGAATTGCAGTCTGCAGTCGCCTCAGAAAATGGTATTTTCATAGAAGCGCCATCTTCAGGTGCTGTATCCAACTCTTCCAGCACCTGCCTGCTATACCTGGCTAGCATACAAAAATATGGCGAAGCTCACGTCCTTTTTTTTGTAGTTTTTTGGCAAAAAAAATAAAAAATGCTTCCCTGGATTTTCCATTGCCAGTGAAGGTAACATCAAGCAGTGGGGGTTAGCAGCCAGTAGCTGCTTGGATTACCCTTACCTAGCAATACAAAAAATGCAGCGGGAGCCCATATATATTTTTTTAATTATTTATTTAAATAACTAAAAACAAAATGGGCTTCCCTGTATTTTGATTGCTGGACATCACAGTGCTGTAAAAATAAATCTTTAAAAAAATGACGTAGCGCTCCGCGGTATTTTTGATTCTCAGCGCAGATAAAGCAGACAGCTATGGGTTGCCACCCCAGTCTGCCTGCCGATACCTTGGTTGGCAATCAAAATACAGGGAAGCCCATTAATTTTTTCTATTTAAAAAATAGTTAAAAAAAAAATGACATTGGGTCCCCCCATTTTTGATAGCCAGCTAGGGTAAAGCAGACGGCTGTAGCCTGAAAACCACAGCTGGCAGCTTTACCGTGGTTGGGGATCCAATGTGGAGGTCCCCTCAGGCTCTTTTTTATAATTATTTTATAAATATTAATAATTACACAATAAAAGTAGGGTCTCCCCCAAATTGGATCACCAGCCAAGGTAAAGCGGACAGCTGTGGTCTGGTATTCTCAGGGTGGGAAGGTCCATAGTTATTGGGCCTTCACAGCCTAAAAATAGCAGGCCGCAGGCACCCCAGACGTGGCGCATCCACTAGATGCGCCAATCCTGGCGCTTCACCCCAGCTCATCCCGTGCCCTGGTGCAGTGGCAAACGGGGTAATAAATCGGGTTGATACTAGCTGTAAAGTCACCTGAGATCAAGCCCAGCAGTTTGTGATGTCATGGCGTCTATTAGATACCCAACATCATAAACTGTCAGTACTAACAAAAAAAAAAAATCGACAAAAGAAATTTATTTGAAAAAACAGTCCCCAAAACATTTCCTCTTTCACCAATTTATTGTAAGAAAAAAAATAAAGGGGTCCCACGACGACTCTGGACCGTCTAGAATATGGGGGGAGACACTCAGGGAACGTATCCCCCATTTTCTAGGAGTGCGGACCCTTCATGTGAGGAGTGTGGGTGCAATGAATCTGCACTCACTCTCCCCGGGTCCACAGCAGCAGAGTCCATGTCGTAATAGTTGCTACCAAAGCTGCAATGCCCTGCTCATGAGGTAAGGGCATGCCTAATCAGGAGAACTACTGTAGAGGAAGCTCTGCTCACTGGTATATAGATGCTCAGAGGTAATAATAGATAAAATTAGTGAGTAACCTCGGCACTCTAAATCTCCCAGACTAAGTCAGTAAGTCACAACGGATAGTAATGCAAAATCACTCTTTATTGGTCCGTATTAAGAAAAACATTTTTTTCATAAGCATATATGTTTTTGTCCAAAACAAGTTACAAATGACGTTTCGGCCTGAGCCTTCGTCAGATTGGACTTATCTGCATGTAATCATGAAAAATGACAATAATCAGTATCACATAAGAGTGAGAGAGCAATAACATAAACTCGAACAATGTAGAGGTACAATTGGGATGCAGCAAAAAAATTGCAACACAGCAAGAAATGAAACACATGATACAAATGTCATAATACAGTACAAGGACAATATAGTAATGACAAATATGGGGTCAGAGTAGGCTTAGACAGCTCTGGTACGAAAGAGATGTCAATCAAAGTAACATGTGCAGTAGGTGTAGAGCTACAGTATGCATGGCAGAGCTAATGGGTAGACCGACCATAGAAAAAGAACGGAGAAAAAATGGAGAAAAAGTGGAGAAAAAGTGGAGAAAAAGTGGAGAAAAAGTGGAGAAAAAGTGGAGAAAAAGTGGAGAAAAAAGTGGAGAAAAAAGTGGAGAAAAAGTGGAGAAAAAGTGGAGAAAAAGTGGAGAAAAAGTGGAGAATAAGTGGAGAAAAAGTGGAGAAAAAGTGGAGAATAAGTGGAGAAAAAAGTGGAGAAAAAGTGAAGAATAAGTGGAGAAAAAGTGGAGAAAAAATGGAGAAAAAAGTGGAGAAAAAGTGGAGAAAAAGTGGAGAAAAAGTGGAGAAAAAGTGGAGAAAAGGTTGAGAAAAGGTTGAGAAAAGGTGGAGAATAAGTGGAGAATAAGTGGAGAAAAAGTGGAGAAAAAGTGGAGAAAAAGTGGAGAAAAAGTGGAGAACAAGTGGAGAAAAAGTGGAGAAAAAGTGGAGAAAAAAGTGGAGAAAAAAGTGGAGAAAGTGGAGAAAAAGTGGAGAAAAAGTGGAGAAAAAGTGGAGAAAAAATGGAGAAAAAGTGGAGAAAAAGTGGAGAATAAGTGGAGAAAAAGTGGAGAATAAGTGGAGAAAAAATGGAGAAAAAGTGGAGAAAAAGTGGAGAAAAAGTGGAGAAAAAGTGGAGAAAAAGTGGAGAATAAGTGGAGAAAAAGTGGAGAATAAGTGGAGAATAAGTGGAGAAAAAGTGGAGAAAAAGTGGAGAAAAAGTGGAGAAAAAGTTGAGAAAAGGTTGAGAAAAGGTTGAGAAAAGGTGGAGAAAAAGTGGAGAAAAAAGTGGAGAAAAAGTGGAGAAAAAGTGGAGAAAAAGTGGAGAAAAAGTGGAGAAAAAGTGGAGAAAAAGTGGAGAAAAAAGTGGAGAAAAAGTTGAGAAAAAGTGGAGAATAAGTGGAGAAAAAATGGAGAAAAAGTGGAGAAAAAGTGGAGAAAAAGTGGAGAAAAAGTGGAGAATAAGTGGAGAAAAAGTGGAGAATAAGTGGAGAAAAAGTGGAGAAAAAGTGGAGAAAAAGTGGAGAAAAAGTGGAGAAAAAGTGGAGAATAAGTGGAGAATAAGTGGAGAAAAAGTGGAGAAAAAGTGGAGAAAAAGTGGAGGAAAAAGTGGAGAAAAAGTGGAGAAAAAGTGGAGAAAAAGTTGAGAAAAAGTTGAGAAAAAAGTGGAGAAAAAGTGGAGAAAAAGTGGAGAAAAAAGTGGAGAAAAAGTGGAGAAAAAGTGGAGAAAAAGTGGAGAAAAAGTGGAGCACGCTTTGGTGCCTTTCATGTGGCACTAAGGGGTGCTTAGCTTTGTATTTAGCCAAAAAAATGAAAAAAAAAAATGACGTAGGGTTCCCCCTAGTTTTGTAGCCAGCTAGGGTAAAGCAGACGGCTGCAGCCTGCAGACCACAGCTGGCAACCTCACCTTGGCTGGTAATCCAAAACTGAGGGCACCCCACGCTGTTATTTTAAATTAAATAAATAATTAAAAAAAAAAACACGTAGGGGTCCCCCAAAATTGGATCACCAGCCAAGGTAAAGCAGACAGCTGGGGCCTGATATTCTCAGACTAGGGAGGTCCATGGTTATTGGACTCTCCCCAGCCTAAAAATAGCAGGCCGCAGCCGCCCCAGAAGTGGCGCATCCATTAGATGCGCCAATCCTGGTGCTTCGCCCCAGCTCATCCCGCGCCCTGGTGCGGTGGCAAACGGGGTAATATATGGGGTTAATACCAGATGTGTAATGTCACCTGGCATCAAGCCCTGGGGTTGGTGAGGTCAGGCGTCTATCAGATACCCGACATCACCAACCCAGTCAGTAATAAAAAAAAATAGACGACAAACACATTTTTATTTGAAAAAACACTCCCCAAAACATTCCCTCTTTAACCAATTTATTAGAATGAAAAACAAATCCAGGTCTGCTGTAATCCAAGGGGTTGCCATGACGATCCACACTGTCCCAGTCAATGAAGAGCAGGATGTTCCCCATTGGCTGGGAGAGCAGTGCAGTGACCTGAGCTAACATCAATGGGTCAGCCCAGGTCACTGCAGGGCATGACAAGTGCTGCTGTCAGCGAGGTACATTACCTGCGCTGATCTCCAGCACTGCTGACAGCCCCTGTCACTAAGTTCAATGACTGCCGCCTTCACAGCCAAGAATCGCGAGAGGCCCGTGACGTCACCGCTAGTCAGTCTCGGGTCGGAAGCGAGAGGTGATGTGACAAGCGGCGGCCATGGAGGACAGTGACAGCGCTGAGGTCGGGATGGCGGGACTTCATCACCGCAGGCAGGGCCGGCTCCAGGTTTTTGTGGGCCCCGGGCGGAAGAGTCCCAGTGGGCCCCATAAACACGGAGACACACACACATACACAGATACATACACGTACATATACATATTTAAAGACAAACTCACAAAAATACATATAAACAGACAAATCTATACAGTCATATACACTGACATACATAGATACACATCATACATGCATACATACAGAGACACACACTGCTATGCTGCATACATACATACATACAGACACACACATACTGCTCTGCTGCATACATACATATAGACAGACACACACACTGCTCTGCTACATACATACATATAGACAGACACACACATACTGCTCTGCTGCATACATACATACAGACACACACACACACTGCTCTGCTGCATACATACATACAGACACACACACACACTGCTCTGCTGCATACATACATACAGACAGACACGCATACTGCTCTGCTGCATACATACATGCATACATACATACACGCATACTGCTCTGCTGCATACATACATGCATACATACAGACACGCATACTGCTCTGCTGCATACATACATGCATACATACAGACAGACACGCATATTGCTCTGCTGCATATATATATATATACATACATACAGACACGCATACTGCTCTGCTGCATATATACATACATATAGACACGCATACTGCTCTGCTGCATATATACATACATATAGACACGCATACTGCTCTGCTGCATATATACATACATATAGACACGCATACTGCTCTGCTGCATATATACATACATATAGACACGCATACTGCTCTGCTGCATATATACATACATATAGACACGCATACTGCTCTGCTGCATATATACATACATATAGACACGCATACTGCTCTGCTGCATACATACATACATATAGACACGCATACTGCGCTGCTGCATATATACATACATATAGACACGCATACTGCTCTGCTGCATATATACATACATACAGACACGCATACTGCTCTGCTGCATATATACATACATATAGACACGCATACTGCTCTGCTGCATATATACATACATATAGACACGCATACTGCTCTGCTGCATATATACATACATATAGACACGCATACTGCTCTGCTGCATATATACATACATATAGTCACGCATACTGCTCTGCTGCATATATACATACATATAGACACGCATACTGCTCTGCTGCATATATATATACATATAGACACGCATACTGCTCTGCTGCATATATACATACATATAGTCACGCATACTGCTCTGCTGCATATATACATACATATAGACACGCATACTGCTCTGCTGCATATATATATACATATAGACACGCATACTGCTCTGCTGCATATATACATACATATAGACACGCATACTGCTCTGCTGCATATATACATACATATAGTCACGCATACTGCTCTGCTGCATATATACATACATATAGACACGCATACTGCTCTGCTGCATATATACATACATATAGACACGCATACTGCTCTGCTGCATATATACATACATATAGACACGCATACTGCTCTGCTGCATATATACATACATATAGTCACGCATACTGCTCTGCTGCATATATACATACATATAGTCACGCATACTGCTCTGCTGCATATATACATACATATAGACACGCATACTGCTCTGCTGCATATATACATACATATAGACACGCATACTGCTCTGCTGCATATATACATACATACAGACACGCATACTGCTCTGCTGCATATATACATACATATAGACACGCATACTGCTCTGCTGCATATATACAAAAATGGATTTGGAGCATGGAGACGATTATCTCAGGATGGCAATATAAACAAACGAAACTTTTAGTAGATTTCTACTTATTTTATTAAATATTATCTCCACCAAACAGGACAAGCTTGCATCTGTTATAGTTTTGGAGAAAAATGTGTTCATTTCATGTATGCGCAAAATGCCTTAAAAATGGCTTTAAAATGGATTTGGAGCATGGAGACGATTATCTCGGGATTGCAAGATAACCAAACAAAACTTTTAGTGGATTTCTACTTATTTTATTAAATATCATCTCCACCAAACAGGACAAGCTTGCATCTGTTATAGTTTTAAAGAAAAATGTGTTCATTTCATTTATGCGCGAAATGCCTTAGAAATGGGTTTTAAGAGCATTTGAAGCATGGAGACGATTATCTCGAGATTGCAAGATAACCAAACAACCAATTTTAAACCAACTTCAAGGACCCACCAATAAACAACACCACAACGAAGGCACCTTGAAACCCTTCAAGTGCCTGAGACCCCCCGCAACCAAAGGGCCCTCTCAATACCTCCCTGCAAGCCAAGAGCCCATAAGTCAGTTCCCACCGCATTAAGGTGTACCCCGTCAGCCAACCAAAATTCCTCTTCCGTCCTTTCCAACTCAACATGCCGTATTGCTATACCCCCGTTCCGACTAACAAACTTCGAGATCGCCCTATTAACCTTCGCCCGCGCCTTGTTCAACCTGTCAACTGACCGCGCTTTCTGCCAACTCTTTCTCGCTACTATCTCCGACCAGACTATCGTTAGACCTGGAAACGACACCCATAACCGTAACAAATCATGTTTGATGTCCTTTATCAAGATTCGAAAAGGACGCCCACCCAAATCATTCCCCCCGGCATGCAACACTAACATGTCAGGAGGTCTGTCCAACCGGGCGTATCTATGCACCTCCTGCAACACCCTGTTCCACCCTAACCCCCGAACACCGAGCCATCGCACGAGAGCCAGGTCCTTCTCAAAACCTAGCTGTCTCCCGTTCCATCTCGCGTCCGCTCGTCGGGCTCCCCAATACACATAAGAGTGGCCAAGGATCCAGACCAGGGAAGGAAGAGGGGGTGCTTCTGCAATACAAAATGTACAGACGACACCATTTTATTGCCTCACCAAACCAAATTGACAAAAAACACACACTCTCACCCCCCCCCATTGCTACCCTAATACCCCCCCCTTTTCCCCTCAATTGCCAACAACCACCTGGGGACGTACATACGACTTAAAGCGCTGCGACTTCCACCTACCAATCTGCTTAACTGTCTCCTCCGGTAGGCCGCATATAGAGGCCTCCGTCGCTGCCCCAATCCGAAAGACTTCGGATCTAACCCCAACGACTTCAAACATGCCCTAAAAACACTCACAAATTGGTATCTCGATAAAAAGGACCCATCCTCATGACATAATAAGGGGCCATCCACCTTCGGACGGATCTGTTGAAAATTCCCGAGACACTTGAACGGGCACATATCAGATGCCACAACCATCCCCAAACGGACTAGTCTACCCACACCTCTCTGATCAGTTTTCGATTTCCTAATCCAAAATTCAACTCCGTTTTCCACTGACATAATGTCACCCCAATCCAAGCCCCCGGGGAACGCCTTACTGGGCGATACCAACTCCCCAACCCGCAGGGCTCCAAAAAACGCCAAAGAAAAGGCTAACTTAAACAAACTCACCTCAAACGGAGATAGACAAACCCCCCACAACGCCCTACCCAGCCGGGTAGGGACCCAGCCCAGCCCAGCTGGGACCCAGTTTGAGCGAGGAACGGAACAAGTCCTTCCCACACCAAGGTTTGCAGGCCCTACCTCAGTCAGGGTTTCACCCACACTCTACAGCTCCGGAATGTCATGCTCTTCAGCCTCCTCCTCCTCCTGCACATCCTCATCCACTTTACCCTCCACACCAGTCCCAAGCTGGAAGCACTGCAGCACTGCCTCGGCGAAGCGGCAACAGACTGTGCTGCAGCTAATCTGCATAGGTGACAAACCCCACAATGCAGAAGAGGTGTGGACAGCTCTAAAACAGCATGCAGATCACTGGCTCACACCTCTGAACCTAAAGCCAGGAAAGGTTGTGTGTGACAATGGCCGGAACCTGGTGGCGGCTTTGAGGCGAGGCCAGCTGACACATGTTCCATGCATGGCCCATGTGCTCAACCTCGTGGTTCAGCGGTTTCTAAAGTCATACCCAGAGCTGTCTGATCTGCTGGTAAAAGTTCGCTGCCTGTCTGCACATTTTCGAAAGTCACCTACTGCTTCAGCCGGCCTTGCCGGCTTTCAGCGTCGTTTGCATCTTCCGGCTCACAGACTGGTGTGTGATGTCCCCACGCGTTGGAATTCAACTCTGCACATGTTGATCAGGATATGTGAGCAGAAGAGGGCAGTTGTTGAGTACCTGCATCACCTAAGCCGTCGGGAAATGGGTCAAACTCCACACATAACACCTGAGGAGTGGAGATGGATGTCCGACGTATGTACCATCCTCCAAAACTTTGAGGACTCCACCAAGATGGTGAGCGGCGATGACGCCATTATTAGCGTCACCATACCGCTTCTCTGCCTTCTAAAACGGTCTCTGCTCAAAACCAAACATGATGCATTGCAGGCGGAACACGATGAGTTGGAGCAAGAAACAGTAGTGGGTGTGGGTGATAACACATAGCCCAGCCTCGTCTCATCACAACGTGCAGTGGAGGACTATGACGAGGAGGAGGATGAAGACATGGAGCAACTCTCCGGCCAAATTGAGGATATGACATGCATACCAGTCATATGCTCAGTTCAGCGTGGCTGGCCAGAGGACAGGGTAGATGATGAGGAGGAGGAGGAGGAGGAGGAGAAGGAGGAGGACAGCATGTTCAGTCATCGTGTTGGTCTGGATACTGAAGTGATGGCTGTTAAGAGTCTGGCGCACATGGATGACTTTGTGGTAAGCTGCCTGTCTCGTGACCCTCGCGTTAAGAACATCTTGGCCGACAATCATTACTGGTTGGTAACACTGTTAGACCCACGCTACAAGGAGAACTTTATGTCTCTTATTCCCGAGGCGGAGAGGTCAGCCAAAATGCAGCAGTTCCGGAAGGCCATAGTCACGGAAGTAGGCAAAGCATTCCCTTCACAAAACGCTAGCGTCATAATTGTAACACTATTAGTTAAAAGAAAGGGATAAAATGTAAAAAAAAAACAAAATAAGGCATGACTTTTTTTTAACATCAAATTTTTTTTTTTTAGATTTAACCAAAGAATGTGCACATTTGTTATAATAAACAAGTGAAAAATGTTGAAAATCAGTCATCCAAAGGTGTGTGAAAAAAATATATATATATGGTACCAATAAAAATGTCACTTTGTCCTGCAAAGAATGCAGGCCCCCAAATTATTTTTTTCCTCTGTGCGGCCCATACACCCAGCCGAGTTTGAGACCCCCTGCCTTACACTATATAGATATCATGTTAATTCCCCATCTATCTTGCTCAGGAGAGCATCTCCCTCCCCCGGCACCAAGAGCAGCTCATATTGAATTGTTACATTGACTAGTAACACTGCACACAGAAATGCACCTTAATATTCCACTGTTAACCCTTTCCTCCCAGCAGTAACACACAACTCCTCACCTTGATATCATGGTGATTTATGGTCAGAATGACTTCAATGCGATCAGTGATTTCTATTCTAGCTCTGCTCACATAGATTTTATATCCACACTCAACTATAGGCCGTTCTTCATATTTTGGGGGCTTTTAGTCAGATATACTAGTTTGTGCCTATATAGTATTGGTGTAGATGGGAGTGTAGGGCATGGGTTACATGGCACTGTGGTGGGATACTGATGGGAGGTATTGGTGCTGTGTTTGATGCTTCTACTGGGTATTTTCCTACAAATACTGGAACAGCTCACTGCTTAGAATGATCCTTCCCAGCTCTATAATATATTATATATACCCCACAATGCAGGCTCACACACACATTTGTCTCAAGTGTGTTGTAGGGACACAGATACAGTCTTGGTCATGTGACTAAAGGCTACTTTACACACTGCGATATCGGTCCCGATATCGCTAGTGTGGGTACCCGCCCCATCTGTTGCGCGACACGGGCAAATCGCTGCCCATGCCGCACAACACCGACCAGACCCGTCACACATACTTACCTGACCGGCGACGTCGCTGTGACCGGCGAACCGCCTCCTTTCTAAGGGGGCGGTCCGTGCGGCGTCACAGCGACGTCACTGAGCGACCGCCCAATAGCAGCGGAGGGGCGGAGATGAGTGGCCGGAACATCCCGCCCACCTCCTTCCTTCCTCATAGCGGCTGGGAGGCAGGTAAGGAGAGGTTCCTCGTTTCTGCGGTGTCACACGGAGTGATGTGTGCTGCCGCAGGAGCGACGAACTACATCGTTACTGCTGCAGTAACGATAATCGAGAATGGAGACCCATGTCACCGATGAGCGATTTTGCACGTTTTTGCAACGATGCAAAATCGCTCATCGGTGTCACACGCAGCAACATCGCTAATGCGGCCGGATGTGCGTCACAAATTCCGTGACCCCAACGACTCCGCATTAGCGATGTCGCAGCGTGTAAAGCCCCCTTTAGTGGGAGTGGTGTACAGGGTCTTAGCAGTAAAGAGTATTCCATATTTCTGCCAGATACCCACAGAGATATTGAAATCTGAAAAAAGAGACTTCTGCTCATTGAAGGTAAGAACTGCTCACATAGCGTTCAACTCCACAGCAAACGAGTGCTCTAGCACTGGCATCTCAGCAGGGATATTCCCCTACTACACATGTGTGTCTGGGTCGCTGTGACAGTTTACAGGACATAACTCAAGGCACCTAGATAGAAGGCAGAGGTACTGGGATTGGTTGGTTTTTGGTGACGGAGGTGCAGGGGCTGGCGCCCATGTGCAGTGCTGGCTAAGGTATATTGATGATATTTTGATTTTTTGGCAGGGCACTGTGGAGCAGCTCGAGACATTTATGGAGGAACTTAATAACAACACCTTTAACATCAGATTGACGCATAAGCATAGCAGCAGTTGCGTTGACTTCCTGGATATTAAAATTTCATTCGGTTCTGAGCGAATTGTTCAGACCGACGTCCATAGGAAGGAAACATC